>NC_142946.1:5314790-5322290 GCF_046866305.1 Octopus bimaculoides
CATCTACATCTATGTATGTGTATATATATATATATATATATATATATATATATATATATATATACGTACGTACATATATATACACATACGTACATATATATACACATACGTACATATATATATCTGTATGTATATGTCTATATGTCTATATGTATATATATATATATATACATACATATACATATGTATATATAGACATATATACATATATAAATATACATGCTTCATAGCATTATATACATATATATACACTCAACGCACACTTGTATGTTTATATACATGTATGCGTGTATACATTTAGTATAGTTCACGTAACAACCACGTAACTTACTTTATTCAGGAGAATAATCTTATTCAACAATATATGAACGGGAACTCAGCAACTTAAGCTTGGTTTCCGGTCCAGAAACAAAGTCTGGCATTTTCCATCACTGTGTTATGTCATTCTTATATATGAATATATGCATACCTACCCCTCTCTCTCTCTCTCTCTCTCTCTCTCTCTCTCTCTCTCTCTCTCTCTCTCTCTCTCTCTCTCTCTCTCTCCCTCTTTATATATATATATATATATATATATATATATAACCAAAAGTGTACAGTACTATATATCCATCATGGCTGACCTCACCAATCAGTTTCGCACTAGGGGTACTACGGAGTGTTAAGTAACAATCCGATTATATAACCTTACACTCATCAGAGGTAGCTGATATGGGATTATATATATATATATATATATGTGTGTGTGTGTGTGTGTGTGTGTGTGTGTGTGTGTGTGTGTGTGTGTGTGTGTGTGTGTGTGTGTGTGTGTGTGCGTGTGTGTGTATGTGTGTGTGTGTGTGTGTGTGAATATTTATATATTCTTTTCTACTCTAGGCACAAGCCCCGAAATTTTTGGGGAGGGAGCCAGTCGATTAGATCGAACCAGTACGCAACTGGTACTTAATTTATAGACTCCGAAAGGATGAAAGGCAAAGTCGACCTCGGCGGAATTTGAACTCAGAACGTACAGACCCACGAAATACCGCTAAGCATTTCGCCCGGCGTGCTAACGTTTCTGCCAGCTCACCGTCTTATGAATATTTATATATTATTTGTAAAAGTATGTTATTACAGAATGTATTGTAAATAATGTACAATATGTTGGCATATATTGTAAAATATACTTTAAGTATTGTAAATATAATGGGCTGCTGAATTGAAATCCCTATGTTGCTTCGAGGGGAAGGTAACACTTGACAAACTGTTTTACCCTCTGTAGTTGGACTACCTTGATGTCTGTTTTAAAAAAGAGAGATTATGACTGTTATAAAATAATGAAAGCAATATTTACTCAGTAAGTGAGCACTATTATACAAAGAAATAATTAGGCGTAAAATATCACAAGAATTATTAGAATTGGGAATCAAATGTGAAAATATTATCAATTGGCTAGTAGAAAACCGCCCGGAAGGCGGTCTTTCTGCTAGTTTCATGAATGTTCCTTTAAGCATGCGGCTTCAAAATCTCGAAATATCTACTTGATTACAATTATAGATTACAATCGCCATGATAACTGCCGAGAGCCGCATTGGCATCAACGCTACTACTACTACTACTACTACTACTACTACTACTACTACTACTACTACTACTACTACTACTACTACTACTACCACCAGCGTGATATCCACCAACGCAACAATAACGAAATTATTATCATAATTCTTTTCACCCCTGCGTCCCCCTCTACAACCACGACCACAACTACCACGACCACAACTACCACGGTCACCACCAAATCTTTTAAGATCCGAAAGAATTATACATAATTATAGAAAATTGCTTAGGAAAACGAAGATATGCTTATATATATATATATATATATATATATATATATATATATATATATATATGCATATATATATATACTCATAATAATTTCTTTATCATTTATTTATTTATACGTTCGTTTTTCTGAGCAATTTTCCATGTATATTATGCCTATATATACATACATATATATATATACACACAAAACACATATAAACGTTCATATTTATATGTGTATGTGTATATATATATATATATATATATATATATATAATACAATGCATATATACATATGCATATAGAAACATACGTATGTATGTATATGCGCGCGTGCACACACACATGAATAAATATATAATTATATCTTTAGAAATTATGAACTCAGTATTATATAGATTACAATATATGTACACATACATGATAGTGCATATATACATGCATACATATGTAGATACAAACACATCAACACATGCTTACATGCATGCATATTATGTATATATATATATATATATCAATATATATATGCAATTATACATGCATATAGAGATAGATAGATGCAAGCAGATGCACCCACATACATATACATGTGTGTGAGTGTATCTGTATGCACACAGTAAATGCTAGTACGAGTGCTAGAGAAGAGAGAAACCGGAGGTTAGGCTCTACTAATGGGGTTGTTCACATATCCCATAGTTCCATTTTATAGTAATTACATCAATTCCATTTTATAGTAATTACATCAATTTTGTGGAAGACATACATGTAACAAGCTTTTAGACCTTATTTGGGAAACCATTTAAAGTTCTGTGCGTGTATGTTTGTGTGCGTTTATTAGATTGGAAAGTCTACGAGAAATAATTTAATAGGATGCGAAATAATTTTAATTCTGAATTAGAATATATATATATAAAAGAAAACAATTTTTGGTTTACCATATTGTATGTGAAATTTAAAAATCATATGAGTTTAAATGTACTTTAGAAATAATTTGGATTTTAAATTACAAAAATAAAATAAAAATATCTTTTGGTTTACTACATGGTAGGTGAAATTTTAAAATCATGTAAAAGTTTAAATATATTTCAGAAATAATTTTAATTCTAAATTGGAAAATAAAATAAAAATATTTTTTGGTTTACCACGAAGTGTGTGAAATTCTTAAATTCTAAAATTATTTTAGGATATTTTAAATTTTATATTAGAAAATAAAATAAAAATATTTTTTGGTTTACCTGAAGTGTGTGAAATTCTTAAATTCTAAAATTATTTTAGAATATTTAAAATTTTAAAATTAAAAAATAAAGTAAAAATATTTTTTGGCTTACCATGTAGTATGTGAAATTCTTAAATTCTAAAATTATTCTTGAATGTTAGTAATTTTAAATTAGAAAGTAGAATAAAAATAATTCTTGACTTATCACGTGGTGTATGAAATTTTAAACCTGTAGAATTAAAAATGAATTTGAGGTTAGAAAATTTTTAAGTATAAGAATATATTACAAACATTGTATCTAGACACAAGACACTCTGTTTCTTGAAAGATAACAGATTATATTCCAAACCGGATGTGGTATTGGGTGCTTCCGTAACCTTGAGCCAATCGCTGTTTATATAATGCAAAATCATCTCTAAAAAGGTACTCATGTTTAAATTTAAACAGTGGAATTGTTTTATATGAGGAATGTAACAAGTCTATACTTTAGATCGATCCCAGGACTTCTTGTTTGTAAACAACAAACGGAATTTAAACAGTTTGATTGATTAATGACGCCAATAAAAATTTCCAGATTTTCGAGTTATGACGTCACCACGGACCTGTCCTATCAGATTTGTTTTCAAAAGTATAGAAAGAGACCGGATCTGAAGAGAGATACAGCAAGGCCACAGACGTACAAGAAAGAACAAAAACAGAGAACAAGAATGGAACGCAATCATGCGTTTATGTTGGGTGATATTCAACACGAAACCTGCCAATTATCTGTGAAACTGACACACATATTCATTCACTCACCTTCTCTTTCCTCCTAAACACAGAAGCTGGCCAACTGAGCTACTCCTTTTCACAGAACTTTCTGATGTTACGCTGTTGTTTTTTCTTCTTTGGACCGTCACGTCAAATACAAGCTTTTAACACTAAACATGATGATAAATTAAAAACAAGCGACTACTCTTTCATTCATTCAACTTTCTATTCATTCATTCATTGTTTATTGTTTTATTGTTTAAACGCCTTTTTATTGAAAAAAAGTTAATTATCTTACTGAACACCATGAAGTACTTGATTATTCTAAAAATTAATTGCTTCACATTGGTGGTGTATTGCAATAAAAATATTGCCAGGAAAAGATTGAAAGGATGAAATAGATCGAGAAAGACTGATGTGAAGTTAATATGGAGAGGACCCTCAAGGCGGTGAGCTGGCAGAATCGTTAGCGCGCCGGGTAAAATGCTTAGCGGCATTTCGTCCGTCTTTACAATCTGAGTTCAAATTCCGCCGAGGTCGACTTTGTCTTTCATCCTTTCAGGGTGGATAAAATAAATACCAGTTGAACACTGGGGTCGATAAGCCACATTACTAGTGATTATATCTTCATAACATTGCACTAGAGACCATATCATAACACAGAACACACTGCGACGCAAACCAGGCTGAAATGCAGATTTCAGTACAGTACAAACTACATTAGAACATAAACCACTCTACAATACTGCAACACAAACCGTACTAAAACACTGATCGTTGTATAGAATACACCACATTCCATAGATCAGGCTGCAGTGTAGGTCATGCAACAATAGAGACCATAGTACAAAATAGACTGTGCTACAAAACAGACCACACTACATCTCAGACCACCATGCAACACAGACCATGCTACAGCTCATCATACACTACAATCTACACACATACATCCTCACTCCATTGGCGGTATCAACTTCCGCCTCCTAACTTCTCTCTGTTCGTCTGTCTTCTCTTTTGAATATCCGTCCCCTCCACTCAAGACATACATACACAGACAAACCACGTTCCATACTCCGATCAATGGTCGCCCACCCCGCCATTTAATGTTAATATTTTTTCCCCTGCAGGTTTTATTAAATTGAAAACCTCTCCACTAATTAGAGGGGAATTCCACGTTCAGACAGGAAATTACTGGCCTCAAAATAAAGAAGAGAAAGAAACGCTTTAAATGATTTAACTGATCGCTTTTTATTTTATTTTATTTTATTTTATTTTATTTTATTTTATTGAGGTGGTGGTGGGGGTCGGTGTGTTGGTGGAAGGGTGGGTTGTAGCTTTGAGTGTATGTAAATGAGCAGCAATTACAACAAGAGCAACAACAACAGCAGCAGCAACAACAACAACAACAACAACAACAAATAAACAACAATAACGATACCACCAGCAGCTTAAAAGATTTATCTAAAAATAGAGAGAAAGAGAGAGAGAGAGAGAGAGAGAGAGAGAGAGAGAGAGAGAGAGAAAACGAACGAAATTATCTGACAACCTAAAATAAAGCTTCGTGATTGACAGTTTTGGCGGATAATTTAATCAATTATGACCATCCATATTTCGTTTCTGCTAATTCTTATAGTTCCCCACTTTCTGTTAGGGACCGATCGTGGGGCTATATGTTCCTTAGATAATTATTTTAAAGATCGTATCTTTTTCCCCGTTGTATCTGGTTGTCAGAGAAATTGATTCGTTTTTTTTTTCTCTCTCTCCTATTTGGCATCCATCAAGAGGTAAAATTTATTCAAATGTCAAAAAACGATAAATAAATAACGGACGAAGAGAAAAGTCATTGAAAAGGTTGTAATTGGCAACGAAAGAGCTTTGACAAAAATAAATAAACCCAAAAACAAACGACTTACTGTTTAACCAAAGTAGACAAACAATCGATTAGTTAGTTGGATATTCAACCAATTGACTAATAATAAATGAGCGGAATTGAACCAGTGCGTGTGCTAATGATATTGGCATAATGACCTTACCTAGACACATGAAAATTTGTTTCAACACACGAATTCACGCAAAGAATCTTGCAAACCAGATACAAAAATGAAGATAAATAAAAGTTATAGAGAAAGATTAGACCCACAAAAGACCTATAATACACTGCGATCAGAGTATATTTCGTCTTAATTCAAATATCACGAGTAAGGATTAAAAGAATAAAGAAAAGAAAAACAAAAAGAAAAAAAACGAACGAATCTATCTAACAACATGGAATGTAGATCGTAAACTCTTGAAATTTAAACTCTTTAAATTGCTTTACTAAGCCACTATTCTTGGCATTGATGCTACTGTGGTTGTCATAAACACAACAACCTTTTATAGCATTACCATTTTCCTTTAAAAAGTCAAACGCACTTCGGCCAATCTGTCCAAGAAGCCCTATGACCTTCCATACGTCAACGCTTTACAGAATCTTTCAACCGGCTCAAATAGAAATACAACACAGCTATTTCACATTGGTTATATTTGGAGTTAGAATAAAATAGAATAATGCTTGTATTTCTTCATTTCACAGATAATGTGGTTTATGCGTTGGAACCATTCCAACTGAAGAAATTTCTTACATGTTTGTCTCTTAGATTTATAAGTGTATCTCCTATCTTTGTCTGCATGAATATTTTCAAACTTTCTGCCAGAAAAGAACCAATTGTGGCCTGTAATTCTAACAATCTCAAGTTATTTGCATTGCCATTATGAGGCGCTTCAACAATGTCATCACTTCGACCAACTGAAAAGACTCGTTCAGCTAAAATCTTTATAACAAAAAGCGAAAAGATTTGCTGAAATAACGGCACTTACAGTTCACGACTCAAAAACTTTAACAGACTTAGACTAAAATTCTTTTCTTCGCTGCTTTTGCGGATTCTTACGACTCTCTGTCGCCATTCAATTCCATTACTATGAACTAGCAGATCATGTGCCGTCAATAATAACGACTAATTGTAGTATTTTATCTATAAACAAGGTACACTATAAGGCACATAATAATCACACGTACAAACATTCACATACTTCCAGCATTGTTTGCTTTCTTTCTCAATTAACACTCTTCTTCTTCTTCTTCTTCTTCTTCTTCTTCTTCTTCTTCTTCTTCTTCTTCTTCTTCTTCTATATATATATATATATATATACACACACATACATACGACGGGCTTCTTTCAGTTTCCGTCTACTAAATCCACTCACAAGGCTTTGGTCGGCCCGAGGCTATAGTAGAAGACACTTGCCCAAGTTTCCACGCAGTAGGACTGAACCCAGAACCATGTGGTTGGGAAGCAAGCTTGTTACCACACGGCCTCGCCTGCGCCCAGCTTCTTACCACCCGGCCATGTATATCTATTTGATAAAAATGTATAGAAATGGCTCTTCGGATAATTTTTGCACTTTCTTAATTCGACGTTTATAAGTTTACAAAAGGTGACACTAATGGGAATTCCACGCTTAAAAGCGGTCTTCAAATTGATAATTTTTGAGTTTATTCGCAGTTTAAATAGGGAGCCTTTAATTACAAACATACACATATGTATATGTGGGTGTACATGTTTCTCTCTCTCTATATATGTGCTTGTGTATGGGAATGTGTGTGGGTGGATGTTGGTGTTTGTATATGTGTATGCTTGTAGTTAAAGACTTCGTATTTAAGCAGTGAATAAACTTTAAATTAACAG
>NC_142946.1:5329790-5387290 GCF_046866305.1 Octopus bimaculoides
AGGAAAGTTGGAAGAGGTTTTTAACGTTTCGAGCCTACGCTCTTCTACGGATAAAATAGAGGAGCAGAAAGAAAAAAAGAAAGTGAAAAGAACAAGACTATCTCAATTAGACTGTCTTTATATGCTGATATGTGTGTGCGTGCGTGTGTGAGTATAACGGGTTTATATAGATACATGCATGCTATTTGCTCCATCTTCATAGTTGATTGCCGAATCTTGTGCTCCAATAATAATTCCGACTTTCCACCCATGACCTCTCAGTTGACTTATCTGCATGGTTTAAACCATAGGTGACAGACGAAAGTTACTGTGTACTTCCAACTGGTTCAGTCTGCACACATCACCACAGGACGGGACTTCCAGTTGATGGGAAGTCACCATAAAAAGACATCTGTTCGTCATTGGATTACCGTGATAAACGCTTGTACAACACGTGCACCACGCTCTGAGTTTCCGTGATTAGTACCAAAGCAGGACGACCTGTAATCATGTGAAACGGCAGGTTTTATATCAGAGTGACCCTCTCCCAGAAGGGCACTGTAGCAACAGCTAGAAGTCCCTCATTCGCTGTGGTTTTACTGCGTGACCTGACACCAACCAAGTGTCTTTCTGCGTCCCTGCGCTCGAATGGGCTGTCATCACATATGCTAGTTAACCCATAACTGGAACCCTAACAGGTGCTTGTAATTAGGGTCAGAGTAGACCTGGGATCAATAGTGGCTAAGGGGTGGGTCCGCACCACTCAAGACCCTGGAATTCCTGAACTAGGGCCTCGGATGCAGTTTAAAGTCATGCCAAGGACATACATACATACATGCATACATAAAGCAAAGCATACAAATCTGCACATATACATACATGAAAAAATATCCTTTTGTTGATGCTGAAATTCCAATAAAAGAGCCTTGGATCTAGGTTAGAAACCGGCTCTTTCTCTTGGCAAGAAATCTTGAAATAAAACTTAATAATGACATACATACATACATACATACGTACGTACGTACACATATATATATAAAAGTTTGAACGTGCGTGTGTGTATTATTTTACTTGTTTCACTCATTTGACTGAAGCCATGCTGGAGCACCGCCTTTAGTCGAGCAAATTAACCCCAGGACTTATTCTTTGTAAGCCTAGTACTTATTCTATCGGTCTCTTTTGCGAACCGCTAGGTTACGGGGACGTTAACACACCGGCATCGGTTGTCAAGCGATGGTGGGGGTACAAATACGGACACACACACACACACACACACACACACACACACACACACACACACACACACACACATATATGATGGGATTCTTTCAGTTTCCATCTGCCAAATCCACTCACAAGGCTTTGGTCGGCCCGAAGCTATAGTAGAAGACACTCGCCCAAGTGTGGACTGAACCCGGAACCATGTGGTTGGTTAGCAAGCTACTTACCACACAGCCACCGACAGTAACTTAGTAACTTACAAAAGTGACTCAAAGGCCGAGATTTTTATGTAATGGTACTTATCATGCCCCAAACTCTCGGTCTTTGCGTCGCTTTTGTTGCTGATTAGAAATAATGAGTACACAAAGTGCATTCTAGAAGTTTTCAGATTTTTCAGCAGAGACATTCATTAATTTCAAAGAAGTACAAAACCTTTAATCTCCTTCAAAATAAGATCTTCTGGCATCAATGCACTTGCTGTAATGTCCAGTCACTTCGTGAAGATCCCCATAGAAGACCCCTAAAGTGTTTTGTCTTGTTATTATTCTTACTATATTTGCGTAACATTGTTCGTTTTTTTCCGTCCTTGTTTTTGTATACATTCGCTGCTTTCTTCCGAGGAATCTAATGCTCTTAGCTTAGTTTTTCCTTAGGACTGGCCAGATTGGAGCAATATCGAGAATAACCAAGCTTCTTACCACCTAGCCACACACACACACACACACACACACACACACACACACACACACACACACACACACACACACACACACACACATATATATATACACAGATAGATAGATAAAGAGAAAGAGAGAGTTAGTAAGGACTCAACGTGGGTTTTTATGATTTTTAAGATGGTAACCACAGAATTGAAAAGAAGAAAAGCACCCGTTTTTTCTCTTTACCGTTTTCTGTCCCCACCCTACTCCTCTAACACTTTTAGAGAATTCAATATAGAAGTAAATATAGCGAGTAGTAATAAGATATTTAATTAAGAAAGAAAATCTGATTTAATATCATTAAACAATAGAAAGGTGCGTGATTTCGGCCGATTTTCTCCTAATTCTACCCAAAATTAGTAAAACTTTTTATTGCTTCAAAACTGAATCTGCAACTGGGATTAGCTAATTAATTTTATAATAACGGCGATTTACGAAATTTATTTTTCTAGGCTATGTCTTTTATGAAACTAGTTATTGATAATTCTCACGAAAATGGCTTTAAGTCATGCATGTACATTTGTAACATGGCTTATCGCTTGTCGCTAAATTGCTTCAGTTTTAAGGCGTTGAGGTGGCCGAATCGTTAGCGTGTTGGGCAAAATGCTTAGTAGCATTTCTTCCGGCTCTTTTCGTTCTGAGTTCAAATTTCACCGAGGTTAACTTTTCTTTTTTCATTTTTCAGGGTCGATAAAATAGCTACCTATTGAACACTAGGATCGATGTAATCGACTAACCACTTCCCCCCAAATTTCAGGCCTTGTATCTATAAAGGGATTATTATTATTATTATTGGGTCGGCAGAATCGCTATCGAGCAGGGCAAAATGCTTAGCATTGAAATTCTGCCAAAGTCGCCTTTGCCTTTCATCCTTTCGGGGTCGATGAAATAAGTACCAGTTACGCACAGGGGTCGATGTAATCGACTAGCCCCTTCCCCCAAAATTTCAGGCCTTGAGTCTTTAGTAGAAAAGTTTATTGTTATTATTTTTATTGAATGAGAGAGCAGCGCATGCCATCAAAGTTCCACTGGGGTACAAATATACGAAACCCATTATACCCGTCATGACTACCCGTCTGATAAGGGTACACGAGGCACATGCATTACAACTATATGTGCGTGATATTGTGATCCCATATCAACATAAACAGCGCATGACCTTGCAGTTGGGGGTCCAATTAGAATTTTCTTCAAGTCGAGTAGCCCACTCCGCTCAAAAGGTCCCTGAATAAGGGTTGTTTAAGGATGATGAACGAAACACCTATGTTTCCAGAGGTGAATTATTCAAACGTGGAAACCATTTTGTACCGTTCTTTTAGCAATAGCGCATTCTTCGTATATAATACAAATGTCTCGAACGGCTTTAGAAGCTTAGAACTTGAGTTTAAAACGACATGTATATATACAAACAGACATGTATATATATATGGTAAAAAAGAAGACTAATAACAAACGCAATTAGTTTGGCGCACACAATCACATATGGATACATAATTGTGCTTCGAGTCAGTAATATAAAGCAAAAATAAGTAATAAATAAGTAATATGTTTGTAATAAAGATGGCGTCAAACCCAAGTTGTTTATTTCGTCACGAATTGAATTTTATGATATTCTAATTTATTGTATTATACAATCTTCTAATATTTGATTCTCTAATTTATTTCGGCACGAATAGTATTTTAAAATATTATATAACGATTATCTTATTCCAAGGTTGAATAATATTTTATTCCAAGGTTTAGGATGTCTGGTTTGGAGATGACAGACTCGTTCCAGGCCAAGCTGTTACTTCTTCGCATTGAGAAGAGGTTCACAGCTCTGATCCTACGGACATGGGATTAGAATAATCTAAGAACGGAATCACGGAGCGGACTCTATGAGCAACACCGTCTGGCTGGAGACCTTAAGAGTAAACCACGGACGAGTTGGTTGGATACAATGTGTCGTCCTCGTTACCCTCATTTGCAGATTTAACCGGAATATTAGATCCCCGAGCTGATATTTGCTTCCGATAAGACCCCTGGAAGGCTTCTTGCCTGTGGACACAATCCCAAGGTTCTCACAGAAATAAGTGGACGATTAAGATGGATGGAGTAATATTTAGAAAATGTCCGACTTTACAATTTAGTAAACCTTGGTTCTATGCAAGTTTGTACTTCACCATTTTCTCCATTTTATTGTAATGAACCGAACTTCTTGTTTTTTTTTTTGTACTTTCAATACATCATAAAATTACACACATATTTTTGTATTTTATTGAGAGCCTTGACTTTTGGACAAAATTTATAGATAAGTTCTTCCTGTATAGATTTCATTTTTAATAAGCCGGATCTCGCGTTATCGTTGGGCTGAAATCAATTTCTTAGATTAGTTTTTGAATTCGATAATCCCTTCCCACTACCCCAATTCACACCATTACGTTGTAACAAAAGGGAAGATACGCCATCATTAATTTATTTCCAACAATTAAATTTTTCTTCTTATTCAATGAGAAAAGGACGCTGATAGATTTGACAAGTTTTTTTTTTTAAATTTGAATTCTCAAAAAGCTCGTCTTGAAATTAATTCACGTTGATAAAGTCCTTGTTCAAGTCCACTAATATCAGAACCAAATGAAATTCGCATTCAGTTGTATTTCTCATCACCTTCAATTGAAATGTAATGAATAAATGTTATTACAACGGTTCCAATATAATATTCTTGTACGCCATAAAAATTATTACCATCATTTTTTCCTTGCTCCGTTTTCCTTTCCTTAAAATCCATTATTTTCCCCGCCCATCAAACAAATAATTGATAACACAGTCTTGCAGAGGAATAATGAAGTCACTCAATTACGAAAAAAATAAGTGTCGGTAAAATAAGCCAATTGAATCATCCACTTGGAATCTGGAAACCTCGAAGCTAAATAATGAGTCTTTGCAGGAAAGAAAAACCAAAATTCTACTTTATTTCGTAATAACAAGATTTGTCGCAGAAGTTTTTGTTGCGGTAGCCATCTGATTTGCGAGTAATATTTACATCTGATTTCTAATTAAGGTTTAACTCTTTAGCATTTTAACCAGACATATCAAATCTAAATATTCTGCCTGTTTTATGTTGAAACCAGCTATTT
The DNA here is from genome assembly GCF_046866305.1 of Octopus bimaculoides. Taxonomy (NCBI): domain Eukaryota; kingdom Metazoa; phylum Mollusca; class Cephalopoda; order Octopoda; family Octopodidae; genus Octopus; species Octopus bimaculoides. Next base: position 5,334,829 of record NC_142946.1, read on the forward strand.
CTGGCCTCTCTTATTTACTGTAAAATCTCGAAGCCACAAAATAATGCATCATTCATTGAAAACAATCTGAATAAATGTTACATTTGTCAGAATAATGTGAATATGAAGGGGTTTCAATTTAGATCCGACGAAAGAAAGAAAGACCTGGAAGTATTCATTGTTAAGAGATGTTGTTGCTGTCGTTGGCACTCCGTCGCTTACGACGTCGAGGGTTCCAGGTGATCCGATCAACGGAACAGCCTGCTCGTGAAATTAACGTGCAAGTGGCTGAGCACTCCACTGACACGTGTACCCTTAATGTAGTTCTCGGGGGATATTCAGCGTGACTAGGCTGGCCCTTTGAAATACAGGTACAACAGAAACAGGAAGGAAGAGTGAGAGAAAGTTGTGGTGAAAGAGTACAGCAGGGTTCGCCACCATCCCCTGCCGGAGCCTCGTAGAGCTTTTAGGTATTTTCGCTCAATAAACACTCACAACGCCCGGTCTGGGAATCGAAACCGCGATCCTATGACCGCGAGTCCGTTGCCCTAACCACTGGGCCATTGCGCCTCCATTGTTAAGAGATACTAATTAAAAAAACAATAACTTTTATACAATTTGAACGACTGGGATTTCCCGATTCGCCTAATTGTTTATTCAAACAATAAGCCGTTAGTGTCACTCAACACTAAATCTAGAATAAATTTGACTCTATTCTCAATATTGAGCCAGCCAATCAATGAATGGCGTGTTGTTGTTCTTAAATTTGGTTTCTGGTTTAGGCAGACGGCCAGAAGTTTTGAGTACTAGGGTTTAGTTGTTACCAGTTATCAAAGTACTTAATTAGTACTTTATTTTATCCCCACTAAATCATGAAAACCGAAGTTGACCTCGGCGTGATTTGAGCTCAGAATATACAAAGTCGGAACGTATACCGCCACGCATTGTTTTTTCCGACGTTCTATCGATTCTGCCAACTCACCAAATTACTTGAAAATAATCCTTTCTACTATAGGCACAAGGCCTGAAATTTGGGGCGAGAATAGTCGATTACATCGACAGCTCCCCACCCAACTGGTACTTATTTTATCGACCCCGAACGGATGAAAGGCCAAATCGACCTCGGCGGAATTTGAACTCAGATCGAAAAGATTGTGAAGCAAGATTTTCTGTTTCTATCTTTTATCTTTGATTTGTTTTAGTCATTGGAATGCGGCCATTTTAGCACAAGGCCAGCAATTTCAGGAGGAGGAGTAATCCGATTATATTGACCCCCCCCCCCCCCAATGATAAACTGGTACTTATTTTATCGACCCCGAAAAGATGAAAGGTAAAATCGACCCCGGTGGCATTTAAACTCGGAACGTAGAAACGAAGGATGAAATGTCGTTAAGCCTTTTGCTCAGAGTGCTAACAATTCTGCCTGCTCACCGCTTTCATTTAGCCAAATATTAATCACTTTACATGCTTTCATTGCAGAAATTCAATTGTTTGTAAAGATCTCTCGAAATATCACCAATGCTGCTTAGGAGATCATTATTATTAAAATATACAGCAATTCTTAGCAAAATCCTAATACGTAACATTTAGTTATACAAATGGCTGTTGGTTTGTTAACAAGGCTGTTTCTAATTGTACGAGGCTTCTTTGATTTTGATGTCTGCTAAGAAATGCAGTATCTACGACGTCAATGTTTAAAACTGTTGTTTCAAGTATCAACGAGTCGTTCTCGTACAATAGCACTTTCTTTCCTTTCTATGCAGAGACTTTTCTATTCTTACGAAATCTTTGTGATTCGCCCACAAATGTCCTTTGAGCTTGTGTTTCAGCGGTTTCCTGCTTAACCCTTCCATTTATTGCAAGCACAGCATGTAATATATTGCTGAACAAAATTATCTGACATTCAACTCGGTGTGCTTTCAGTTGTTTCTGAAAAGTAATAATAAATGCAGATCCAATCCTAATCATTCATCTTTATATTCGTAGCCTGACATGATGGAGTATAAACAATTAAGAGAAATGGCTATCTATCTATCTATCTATCTATCTATCTATCTATCTATCTATCTATCTATCTATCTATCTATCTATCTTACTGGTATTTCGTCTGTCTTTACTTGCTGAGTTTAAATTTCACCGAAGTTGATTTTTCTTTCATCCTTTTGGGGTCGATTAAACAAGTACCAGTTGAGCACTGGGGTCGATATAATAGACTAGTCCCCTCACCCCTCAAGATCTCAGGTCTTGTGCCTATAGTTGAAAGGTATGATATTCTTGCTTTAAATATAAACACCTGAAGAAAGTAATCCTTTGTGCAGAAAAAAATTAAACTTTTTAACACCAACCTACCTGAGAGTGCCACTGCTTAATGCTACAAACTTTTGTTTTAAAGAAATCTAAATTAAAACAATTGCAGTGTGGAAGATGTTTGTAAGCCATTTAAGAACACAAAAAAAAAACCCCGTTAGATTCACTTCAACATTTAAATTTAATTTGTGTCAAAATATTTTCGTCGCTTTGAAACCGCGACCTGTCCGTTGATAAAACTTCATGCTGCATCAGTGAACAGGTTGCGGTTTCAAACCGACGAAAATATTTTGACACAAATTAAATTTAAATGTTGAAGTGAATCTAACGGTTTTTTTGTGTGTTCTTAAATGGCTTATAAACATCTTCCACACTGCAATTGTTTTTGTTTCAGTACACGATCTCAGATCAAGTCACTTGCTGTGCAAGTACATCTCCGTATATTAAAATCTTCCATCAAAATTTCCTGTTAAGTTATGTTCCAAACACCAGCTTCATAATAAGAAAAATTTTTCTAATACATTCTTTCTTTTCCAAATGAATTGAAACAAAAGTATTTGAGCAAAAATATAGTTACAAAAGGGTTAAAGAGTTTTAAAAACTTTCTATCAGAATTTTTTAATAGATTTAAGTTCATAACGACAAAGTTATTTTGATAAATTGAAACAAAGACAGAAATGGGACAACAAACAGGCTAACCCTTTTAATTCGAACTTGCCTGAGGCCACTTTTTGTCTTATGGATACAAACTTCTCGTTTTAAAATGATCTAAATTAAACCCTTTCATCTAAATTCCATGTTAATTCATGTTTCAAACGCCAGCTGATGATGACAGTTAATATCTTGAAATCTTCATTAGTTTAAAAATTAATTGAAACAAAGACAGAATGTTTCAATAGAACTGTGGCCTTTATTAGCGATATGTCTCGAAGCGAATTCAGCTATAAGTAGTAACTTTTAAAACATTGGACTAAAAAAAAAACAGGGGATGAAAAAAAGAAACAATGAAAAAAACGGAAAATCACCTGCGGCGCTTAAAACTCAGACACTGTGATATCAATTACATTTGAGCGTCATCCACTTCCCTGTTAAGATTAAAAACGTTTGATTTGAGAGGAGGGCGACTTCGGTGGCTGATGTGTGATTGGTAGCACGTTCGTCTCAGTTATAGAAGATTCATGGTTCGAATCCTCCCGACAGTATTCTGTCATGTTTTATTTTTTTTTAATTTTGCTATTCAAGAAAGGGTTTAATCCAATGTATTTAAGAGCCAGCCGTCACATGCAAACGAATATAGCTTGGTAACTTGTACCATGCTATCGCTAATTCTTTTTGGTGCCTATGTAGACGCGAGCAGACCAGGACACTCTCCTGACTCACACAAAATTTAACTCAGCGGCACATCCAGGGAGAGGGAGCTGTGCCAGCCTTCGGCTGGTGCACATTTACAGATGAGTAGACTGAAACAACGATCCAGGAATTGAACTCAGGACAATACAATCGTGAGCCCGACACCCTAACCACTTGATAATGCGCCTTCGTTCACTCACTTTCTCATTCAATCTCTATGTATGTATGTACGTACGTATGTATGCATGTATGTATGTATGTATAATCAAACCAGATTATTACAAAAAAGAAAAATGGTTAAGTGAGATTCCATTGGTTACTATCATGGCTGACATTGATAACAACAACAACAACAACAACAACAACCAAGAACAATACCACCACTACCACCATCCAACTAAAACAACTCCATTAATATCGTTACCAAAAGTACTAATAACACTAATAATTCTTCCCAGTCTACCAATTGTCTAAGACGATATAAAGAATCTCATTTCATGCGGTTCTTCGTATTGGAATGAAGATCTATTCCACAGTTATTGAAAAGCTTGCCAAAACTCTTCCTTAGAGTGGTTGTAATGAAGAATCTGTACGCTGCGTGTTGCAGCAAAAAGCAAATCTCACTAAAATCGCATACTCTTTCATTGTTTATTAAACCTGCGACATAATACATCCATTTTTGCGGCAGTTAAGTAAATAATAATATTTGAGAATTAACGATAAAAATCCGGCTGGTTACTGCAACATGCTGATATATAATACCATAGCGATTCATAATTTGTGAGGACAGATTAAGTTAAGGAAATGGGAACTACTTTTCGTGAGATTTACCAACAGAACTCCGTGTGGTGTCTTTAGCTGTTATTAATATTTAGAAGATAGAATATTTGAGAAGCCATCACATAGAGAAAAACGACATAATTTCTCGTAGAATCTAGGAGCTCACATTTTCGTGAGATTTACACTCCTTTTTATATTCAATCAGCAAAAAGTTCTAGAACATTCTATAAACCATTTGGTGAGAAGATTTCGGTTCACTTGTCGATTTTATTGGAGAGCCACAATTACAAGAGCTTTTTTCCTTTTATGACAACCTTAGTCCGATGCTGGGAAGTATGAATGAGATGGTCCAAAACACACTATCATCTCGTTACACTTCTATCCACTTTATGAAGCAGTTTGTAAAATAACAGGACAAAGCTCACGCTAACTCAAACCACTTCATGGTAAACAGTTTTAACAACTGGCTTCATTCTTTGCCTGATAAATGGCTGTTACGGATAGGAAGTGTTATTATTCCGATTCCAATGGTGTTAATCGATTTTCTAAAGATTCTAAAACTAACCAAAATCTACCATAGAAAAGCAACTGCCACAATTAGCTTTCAACTTTTACATATTTCCTCTCGTATATCTTCAATGGAATATATATACCTTAAAAAAGAAAGCTATTTCAAAACAGTATCAGAGTGACTTATTCCAGAAGTTCAGACAAGAATAGGTTAAAACCCGCCAGTTACTAACATATAAACATGTGATAACACATAACGATAACTACTTCTATGTAGTTATTAGTTTTGTGAAATAACTCCCAAGGAAATATCTTTAGTTTACATGGCAATGGAGTGCTTCAACGTAAGTAGGTAATGTAGATAAGAGAACTAGAAGAAAACATCAAATGTCTGCCTCGCAGAATCGAACCATTGAATACCATCACAAGATGTAAGGTGAATAAGTTCACAATACACGCAGTACATTTTAGGAAAAGGAAAAGACAAAAAACTTGACTGAAATGTAGGAATCTTTTACACAACAAACCTTCGAGGGGAAATCATTAACTTCAAAGCACGAAGCCAAGAGTGAAAAACTTGTTATCGGGGAAAAAATATTAAGACGAGCCAACATTAAGTTCACATTTACTTCTAATTCACGAACAAAGAGATAAAGGAAAACTGAATCCATAAAAATGAGCACCTTTCTTGGAAAGATCTTAAATAATTTTGCTCTAAGATCTGAAGTGAATAAAAATATTTTAATTAGAAAGTATCATTGCTAGATACAATCAACAAAGAATACTGTCTACTGTACCAATATCAACTGTAGAGCTTACATAATCAATACTTAAGTTTACACCAAAGCTTTGCGAAAGCTGCATACCAAGAGGTCACTTGATATTCGACTGGTTATACAAGATGTTGAAGATCTATAGAAAGTCATACATACATACATACATACATAATACATACATACATACATACATACATACATATATACATACATATATACATACATATATACATACATACATGCATACATACATGCATGCATACATACATACATACATACAGTTCAAGTTTATAGAAAACAAAAGACGAAGACAGGTGAGGGAACAACAAACAGATGTGTTAGTTTGACGCTCAGGAAGAATGGAAAAGTTTCTGATGTTTCGAACCTATGCTCTTCGACAGAAAGGATTTTTAGAGGGGGGAAATGGCGAGAGCAAAAAAAAAACAGAGAGAAAAAATATGTGTAGGGATTAACGGTTCAACATGGTGAAATGGCCGGAAGAAAGAAGTTGAGTGAAAAGGAGATAATAAAGGTGTATGTTAATTATGTCAAATTTTTGCACAAGATATTACCCACGTGATCAGCTGCTTCCCCACCTTTCAAAGTGACAAGATGTCATTGGTCAAACAACATTCAATGCCAGTCGTAGTAAATATTCCTCTGAGTTAAATATAAACTATGACTCTGTTATTATTTGCCCAGACTCTTTTTTTTAAGCTTCCCAAATGTTACAAATGCTTTCTGAATGCGTAGATGGATTTCTACATCCAGGGAGCCGCCTCCCGACAACATGCTGCCCAGGTAAACGTAAGGGGTCAACTACACTCACTCAATATCCTGTACCGCATTCTACGATATTTGGTTCGAAATAAGGTTTACCTGGTGCAGGTGTGAACATTATCTTGCATACATACGTGTAAACATTAAATAAATACACACACATACATACATACACACACACACACACACACACACACACACACACACACACACACACACACACACACACACACACACACACATATATATACCAATACAAAGAATATCGGCGGAACGTCCCTCCTCGAAACTTCCGTGTAGTGTAAACATAACAGGCTTGATATATATATATATATATATATATATATATATATATATATATATATATATATATATATATATATATATATATATAGATACTTATTTGGGACAGAGAAGAAAAATCGAGTACAGACAATGCCACTCGCCACCATCACTCACCACCACCATCACTCACCACCACCATCACTCACCACCACCATCACTCACCACCACCACCACCACCGTTACTGCCGCCGCTGCCACCACCACCACCACCACCACCACCACTTTAACAACAGCCTTCGCTACAACCACCATCACAACCTCTCCTACCAAGAGAAAACAATAACTCACCACCATCACCATCACCACCACCACAAGCACCACTACAGCCAACACCATCAACACCACTATCACCACCACCCCTATAACTACCACCTCCACTATCACCACTAGCACCACCACCACCACTACCACTAGCACCCCCCCCCACCAGTATCTTCAGCACTACCACCACAACTACCACCACCACTATCTCCACCACCCCACCTCGACCAACTCCATCGCTACCTACATCAAGAACAACAATAACGCTACACTCTTTACCCACCACCACCACCACCACCACCACCACCACCACCACCACCACCACCACAACCACCACCACCACCGTTACCAGTTCCATCGATCGGGATCTATTCCTTCCATAGGTGCGGCGCTGAAAGTAAATTTCCCAAATCGGAAATCATTCTCCTGGCCAACTCCAATCTCAAGATTCCGACGTCTATTTTGGAAGCGGAAGACAGATTTTTTTCCAGAACAGAACTAATAAATTCTTGCGTCTACTATTAATATAGAGAACCCATATGTTCTTGCCATAGATATTCTCTTGGAATTGGTTGTATTTTGGTTTCTGGCAACAATTACTTGTTTCAACTCCAGCCACAAAAAAAAAAACGAAAAAAAAAAAAAGAAAGCAGAAAAGAACTAAAGAAACGTTGATTAAAACGAATTCTTCTCTTTTTCTTTCTCGGTCTCACTTATATTTTCTCCTTGTTGTTGTTGGTATTGGTCTTCTTCTTCTTCTTCTTCTTCTTCTTCTTCTTCTTCTTCTTCTTCTTCTTCTTCTTCTTCTTCTTCTTATTATTATTATTATTATTATTATTATTATTATTATTATTATTATTATTATTATTATTACTATTATTATTATTATTCCTCTTACTCTTTTTCCCCTTCCTCCTTTTCCTCTTCCTCCTCCTCCTCCTCCTCCTCCTCCTCCTCCTCCTCCTTCTTCTTCTTCTTCTTCTTCCTTCTTTCAAAAACAAACCCTCGACGCCGCCGCCGCCGCCGCCCTCTTCCTCCTCTCTGCTCATTCATTTCCTTTTCTTATTTCCTTCTCTCCCTTTTCTTTTCTTTTTTTCTCTCCTTTAACTCTGTCTGGTTCAGTTACATCCTGTGTTGTTGCGTTCAACATGACGTAACATCCGAACGTAATCTGATTCCAAAAATATCAGAATGTAATCTCAGTGGAAAGAAGCAGAAGAAGCAGAACACAAAGAAAGAAAAGGAAATGTGTAGAAACACACACACACACACACACACACACACACACACACATTTACTTACACACACACACACATCTACTTACACACACACACATCTACTTACACACACACACACACATCTACTTACACACGCCATCAATTTCCTTTAAAAATATTCTAGGCACGAACATAAGTTCCCGTTGGATAAAAATTAGATATGGCTCACCTCTCGTCAGCCATGGTGACAAGAATCCACATAGTCTTGCTGCTTTAAGGTTCAAAGGGTTTATTAGTTTTGGTATTACTCTTCTGGCTGAGCCAGAGACAATGAATCTCACTGCGGTGTTAGACCTTACTCAGATCAGGACTAAGAATGTAAAGGATAAGAACACAGAGGCGAGACGGAAAGCAACGGGCAGATGCATGTAGTACAATTCCATACACACACACACACACACACACACACACACACACACACATACACACACACACACACACACACACACACACACACACACACACACACACTCACACACACACACAGATACCTACACATATACATTCTAGTCTTTTGAGATTTTATTGAATCTCTCTCTCTCTATCTATCTATCTATGCGTTGGATATACATATATATATCCTGCATGTGGTAAGAAGCTTGCTCTCCAACCACATGGTTCCAGGTTCAGTCCCACTGCGTGGCACCTTGGGGCAACTGTCTTCTGCTATAGCCTCGGGCCAACCAAAGCCTTGTGAGTGGATTTGGTAGACGGGAACTGAAAGAAGCCCATCGTATATATATATATATATATATATATGTATATATATATATATATATATATATATATATATATATATATATATATATATATATATGTATGTATGTGTGTATGTATTACAGATTCAAACATGTGTGTATGTATTACAGATTCAAACATGTAATGGTCTTTGTGATTGACATAGCCTTTATTACTGTTAACGATTTTCACTAAAGCTGTTTCAAATTAATTTATATCAATTAACTTTGAATCTTAATTATGGAATTGTGGAATTAATGATTACTATTCATAATGAAACATCTGTTGAATGTAATTGAATGATGATTATCTTTGAAGTTTAGGCTTGCTTTTCTCTCTCTCTTTCTGTGTGTGTATAATATATATATATATATATATATATATATATATATATATATGATACACACACAGAAAGAGAGAGAGAAAGCAATATATATGTATATATATATGTGTGTGTGTGTGTGTGTGTGTGTGTGTGTGTATGCATGTATATATATGTACATGTGTGTGTGTGAGTAGTTAACGAACGGTTACGAATATTACTGTGAACACAACTAAATATGGGGGAACTGTTTTCTAAGTCGTAGTATTAAAACAAATTATTCCATGAAAATAGTTCCTTTTCAGCAGTGGAACTCGAAGTAGATAAAGCTACAAATAATAGCATGTAAATATTGGGTTTAAAAAATCTTTCGGACAGAAGATTTATGGCGTAAATTATTATGTTTTTTTTTTTATTGAGGCGAGAGCAATTCATTCTGGCCATGCTCAACACGTTTGACAATGAACCGAAATCGCTCAAACGGAAGAAAAAGAAAAAATACAGAAGTAAATTAAAATAAATGGTTCGGCTGAGAATGGAACCTGTGTAACAAAGATGATGCTGGTCAGAAGCTTACATCCATCTCTACGTCCACGTCACGTGCATACAGCCAGCAACTTCATTTTTTCTTTAACCCCCTCCCCTTTCTCCTTTATTGCTCCTCGATATTTTTATAAATGTTCTTTTATTTCCTCATCCAACCCCTCCTTTCTGTGCATACCCCTCTTCCCCCCTCTCTCTCTTCCTCTGAAAACGAAAGTGAAAGTAAGTGCAATATGAACAAAGCTGTAAGACGTTCGCCCTGTAGATTCTTAAGCACTACATCACTAAAGTAATTGTGTTACGGTGTTTTCCATATTCTTGCTTTGTATATCGGATCTCCCCAAGGATGAATGGAAATTGAAGAATTGACTTAGTTTAGGCTTAATTCCATTATGCGTCTACAGTTCTTTAGAAATTCAGTCTTAACTCCAAAATTACATTTTGGAGATTTGTTTGTCACTGATAATTTTTTGGCATTTTTTCTTATTCTTTTCTTTCTTTCCTTCTTTTCTATATAATTTCTCCATTTTTAGTCTCTTTATCTCTCCCTCCTCCTCTCCTAATTTCTCTCATCCATCTCTCCCCCCTCTCTCTCTGTCGTTATTCGTGTTTTTCTTAGTATTTCCTAATCATTATTTTATCATCCTCTTCTGTCAGTGTTTTAGCTCTTTTTCTCTTCATCTTTCCCTCTCATATATATATATATATATATATATATATATATATATATATATATACATAGTTACACATATATTTATGTAACTCATTATTGATATGTTTGTAATATATATATGCACAAACGCGTGCACACACACACACACACACACACGTACGCATAGCCATGCATATGTATGTGCATGCATATGTATGTGCATGCATGTGACTGTACGTGTGTGCAAATCTGTATCGTTCATCATCAAGATTTGACAGTTTCTGCTAATGGAACCACTTTCATATTTTCCTATTGTTGTTGTTGTTGTTGTTCGTCTTCTAACCATCATCTTCTTCTTCTTCTAACCATCATCATCGCCTTCGTCACCATTTGTACGTTTTCATTATTCACCGTTATTATGAAAGATATTCAAATATATTACATTCATTTCCATACAATATAACATCAATCTAGTAATTCTATACCACGCAAGTCAATCGCTAACCACATTCTACCGAAACGAAGCTGCCTCAGGACATATTTTTCTCGCTAAATTTATAAAATTTCCATTTTTGCGTTAGACACGACATTCTGTTTCGCCGGAGTGAGCGCCATTTTATCAACGTTGAGTCTTATTTTTTATTCTTTAATCCCTAATTATTCCAGAAATGGCATTCGTAACAGTTTGAGTTATTTATTGATTAGCCTCAGATGTTCCCTGAATAAGTAAGAATATGATCAAAGGCGTTCCAGCCGTGGTAATCCCATCTTTTTATTTTATTTATTTCTGATAGTGTATCTAGACTTATATTAACCACTGTCTCTTCTTCTTCTTCTTCTTCTTCTTCTTCTTCTTCTTCTTCTTCTTCTTCTTCTTCTTCTTCTTCTTCTTCTTCTTCTTCTTCTTCTTCTTCTTCTTCTTCTTCTTCTTCTTCTTCTTCTTCTTCTTCTTCTTCTTCTTCGTCCTCTCGTCTGGGGTAAAACGTATTTATTCACTCTTAATAGATTCTGGCAGATTCGAACATAAATACCTGATTGCTATTATTTTTCGTCATCGGAGAACACTTCGTCCCTTTAAACGCTGTCTGTTCATAACACGCGCAGTTCACCGACTTAAGAGTATTCCGAGACACTGCGGTGTTTCGACCTTTTTGTGTGTCTCCTCAGTCAATGCTACTCCGCCGGACTGATGACTCTCACAAAAGCACTTCTCTTGTTTATAGAAATCAACAAACAAATTATTTGCTGGTGTGTGTTGATGTCTTGCAAACAGACAGTCTGACATACAGATAAATAGACAGAGAGATAGACAAATAGATAGACAAGCACAGAGAGAGAGAGAGAGAGAGAGAGAAAGAGAGAGAAGGAGAGAGAAAGTGAGAGAAAGAAGGAGAGAGAGACAGGGAGATAGATCGAGAGATAGACAGACAGAGAGACACACAGACTGAAAGACAGTCAGACGGACAGGCAAATAGATAGATAGATAGATAGATAGAGAGAGAGAGAGAGAGAGAGAGAGAGAGAGAGAGAGTCAGAGAGAGACAGAGAGAGACAGAGTTTCACAAAAAATGGACTGAAATTGATTTGTTCGACCAAAGATCATTGAAGGCGATGCCCCAGCATGGCCGCAGTCTAATGCCTGAAACAAATAAAAGGTAACAGATAAAAGGAAGTAAATATAGTTGTTGTTGTGGTTGTTGTGGTTGTTCTCGTGATTCTTTCTGTTGATCTTGTTGTTGTGATTGTAATGATTTTTGTGGTAGTGATGGTAGTAGTAGTAGTAGCAACAGCAGCAGCAGTGGTGGTGGTGATGGTAGCGGTGATGGTGGTGATGTTAGCTGCAGAAGTAGCAGTGGCGGTGATGGCTGTGATGGTGGCTGTAATGGTGGTGGTGGTAGTAGTAGTAGTAGTAGTAGTAGTAGTAGTAGTAGTAGTAGTAGTAGTAGCAGCAGCAGTAGCAACGGAGGCGGTGATGGTGGTGGTGATGCTAGTAGTAGTAGTAGTCACAGCAGCAGCAGTCATAGTAGTGAAAAAGAAAAGAAAAGGAAACACGACGAAACCTCTGGCCGCCATAACCTGTTCATTGAGGTGGTTGGCTGATATTCCGAATCAGATACCCAAACCGAATAAATCACACACTCCAATTAATCCATCAGAGTGCCGGATTAAATGTCAAGCAGTATTCAGTTTCTTAAATGTCAAAAATGAGTTGCTAATAAGATTGTAATTTTCTGGATTATTAACCTCATCTTCTGAGATGGGAATCAGAAAGAAAAAAATAAGTGACCCTCTTGGTACTAGATTTCTGCGGAACTACTTCGACTTTGTTTCAATTAATTTTGAAAGTAACAGAAAAATTATTAAAATAACTTAGTCATAATTAAGCTGGCGTTTGGAACATAAATTAACATGGAAGTTTGATGGAAGGTTGTAATTTAGTTCTTTTCAACTCTTTTGTTACCGTGTTTCTACTGAAACACACAAACTTCGTTTCAATTAATTTTGGAAATGAAAATTAAAACATTAAAGTAACGTTATCGTTGTATAAAGCTGGTGTTTGGAGCATAAATTAACATGAAATTTTGATGGAAGATTTCTGTTGAACTACACATGCTTCGTTTCAATGAATTTTGAAAAGAAAGAATTTAGTGAAATAAATTTGTTGTTATTAAGATAATGTTTGGATCATGGGACAACACGAAATTTTGAAGAAAGGTTATAATTTAGATCTCTTTAAACCTTTTGTTACCATATTTCTGCTCAAATACACAGACTTCATTTCAATTAATTTTGAAAAGAAAGAATTTAGTAAAATAGGTTTGTCTTCATTAAGAAGGTGTTTGGAGAATAAACTGACATGAAATTTTGATGGGAAGTTTTAATTTAGATTACTTTAACACTTTTGTTACCAGCTTTTTGCCGAAACTCACCGTTTTTGTTTCAATTAATTGTGTGAAAATAATACATTTAAAAGATAACATTGTCATTAGTAAGCTGTGCTTAAGGCGGCGAGCTGGCAGAATGGTTAGCACGCCGGGCGAAATGCTGAGCGGTATTTCGTCTGTCTTTACGTTCTGAGTTCAAATTCCGCCAAGGTCGACTTTGCCTTTCATCCTTTCGGGAACGATAAATTAAGTACCAGTTACGCACTGGGGTCGATGTAATCGACTTAATACCTTTGTCTGTCCTTGTTTTTCCCGTCTATGTTTAGCCCCTTGTGGGCAATAAAGAAATAAGAAACGTTAGCACACCGGGCGAAATGCTTAGCGGTATTTCGTCTATCTTTGTGTTCTGAGTCCAAATTCCGCCGAGGTCGATTTTGCCTTTCATCCTTTCAGGGTCGATAAATCAAGTACCAGTTGTGTACTGAGATCGAGCTAATCGACTGGCTCTCTTCCCCCAAAATTTCGGGTTTTGTGCCTAGAACAGAAAAGAATATTCAAATCACGTCCTATTACGCCCCGTGTTCAAACCCAGCCGAGACCAACTTTGGTTTTCATCTTTTTGCAGTCGATAAAATAAAGGACCAAGGATCGATGGCCATTGACTTACTCCTTCCCTCTCAAAATTGCTGACCTTGTATCCAAATTAAAACAAAATTTCGCTTAAATTAATGTCCTTTGTTTCTTATAAATGTTAATAAAACGTCCATCATTTCGGCGAAACCAATTATCGCGTCTAAAGTGAAAATTAGTTTTATAAATTTAGCATGAGGAATATGTCTGAAGGCAATTTTGCGTTAGGATCAGTTAAGAGAATGATTGCATGGTATAGAATTTCTAAATTTATGCTATATTGTATGGAAATAAATGTAATATATTTGAACATGTTTCATAATAATCGTGAATAATGGAAATGGAAGAATGGTGATGTGGGTGATTATGATAATTCTTACTTTTGTAGGCAGAAGGCTTGAAATTCTTTGAGGAGGAGTGGCTAGTAAATTACATCGAGCTCAAATGGTACTTCCTTCATCAACCCCGAAAGGATGAAAGGCAAAGTCAATTGCCATGGAATGGCGCTCGGAATTTTGCTCGGCACACTAATGATTCTGCCTGCTCGCCACCTTACTAGGTGATGATGATGATGATGATGATGATGATGATCCTTTCTATTATAGGCACAAGGCCTGAAATTTGGGGTGAGGGGACTAGTCAATAGCATCGACCCAGTACGTGACTGGTATTTAAGTTATCGATACCGAAAAGATGAAAAGCAAAGTCGACCTCGGTAGAATTTGAACAAAGAATGTAAAGACCAACGAAATGCCGCCAAGCATTTCGTCCGGCATGCTAACGGTTCTGCCAGTTCGCCGCCTTAGACGACAATAATGATGATGATAATGATGATGATGATGGTACGAGGGGTTGGAGAAGTCGATTACATCGGCCCCAGTGCTTGACTGGTACTCATTTGACTGGTACTCAATTAAGATAAACCCAAGTATAAATATTTAGTTCCAAAGCAGGTTTCCCATTGTAGTTACCTGGAACCCAGCATTAAATGCTTCAAGTGCAGATATGAATTCTCTGTAACAGAATGCAATGAAGTGTTCCCCTGATTGTCCGTTGCGGTTAAGCATCCAAATGCTCTCGAAACATCCACTTCTGAGTTCCAAACAACTGAAATGATGAAACGGACGTAGGAACTAATAATTCCTTCTGGTGTTTATCTTAATTTTTCTCCTGCTAGAAATGTATTAAGGTTAGCTGAAATGTTAGAATGTCGAACAAAATACCCGGAAACCATTTTAGTAGCATTTCTTTATGTTCTGACTTCGATTCCCATCTGTTTCGACTTTGCTTTTCATTCTACTAAGATCGATCAAGTAATGCAGCAATGCAGTGAATACAGGTATCTGAGATCGATTTAATCGAATAAAACTTCCCGGCTTAAATGTAAATTCTTGTGTTTGTGATACGAAAACCTAATATTGATATCAATACATAACATACATGTGTGTGTTATGTGTGGGTGTAGGTATATCACTATCTATCTATATATATATATATATATATATATATATATATATATATATATATATATATATATATATATTTATATGTGTGTGTGTATAACATACACGCAAATAACCATCTATGTGAATATTTATCTGCCTATCTATATACATATACACACATAACGGACATAATACATATATGCATACACACATGAATACACTTTCGTATATATTTTTGTATGTAAACACACACATACATACACACAAGCACACACGCAACACTTACAAACACATGCAACCCTTAAACACAAGCACACAAGCAAACATACATATACGGTTGATACCGTAGTATGATGACGATATGATACTAAATCAAACGAAGAATACGAGTAAGATGAAGGAAAATTTTGGGATTTACTATATATATATATATATATATATATATATATATATATATATATATATATATATACATATGTATGTATGTATATATAGTAAATACAAAAATAAACGAAGAACAAATACAAAAATCAACAACGTGAGGAGGTGGTACATGTAAAGTATTAGCAGAAGCTCAGGAAAAGAAAGAAAGATGGTTTAACGTTTCGAGCAAAGCTCTTCTTCAGAAATAGAGGAAAGTCCAATAGAAAAGGAAGACAGAGGAGAAAAAATCGCCAACGATTCATATGTGGTTACAAGAAAACACAATCAAGCCTAAATAAAACAAAATATATTTGATAAAAAACATGTGTGTGTGTGTGTGTGTGTTTGTATATATATATATATATATATATATATATAATAATAATACAAATAATATGTGAGTATATGCATATATACGTACATGTATGTACATACCTACATCTACATGTATATATTATATATATAAAAAGAGAAAAGGAAAGAGAAATCATAATCAGGCCTAAACAAAAAATATATTTGATAGAAACATATGTGTGTGTGTGTGTGTGTGTTTGTTTGTGTGTGTGTGTGTGTGTGTATAATGGTATATCTTATCTTCATAACTTCAAGCAAACAACGGCTGCTGGCTAATATTATAGCATATTTTTATTTGATGAAGACAGTGAGCGAGGAGATTTCTACGTGACAAGGAGATTCCTACGTGACAAGGAGCAAGTTTTCGCGATTTCAAATCCCTTTAGTATACTCAACAGACACCGGATTCCTTAATAAATGATATTAATGACAGCCTGCTGACCTTCTTAAAGTATCTCTGCCATTTTCTAAAGAGCAGTTCTTAAAGTGGATACTGTAGATAGCAAAATATATATACAGTTCTATTCATTAGGTTTTATCAGATATGTTTCATATGTGATTGAAACTTGTAAGGCTAATACAGTTTACCACCACACATACACCCATCCATACATTCACACACACACACACACACACACACACACACACACACACACACACACACACACACACACACACACACACACGGGCTGGTAAATCTATACAACATACATGTATATGTATGTAGAAATGTAAGAATGAATATATATATATATATATATATATATATATATATATATATATATATATATATATGTATATATATATATATATATGTATATATATATATATATATATATATATATATGTATATATATATATATATTTATGTATATATATATATATATATATATATATATATATATATAATATTAGGGATAAAAATCCAAAATTATCGTATTATTTATTGTGCTATTACTTATTAATTTTTCTATATGTGACAATGGATTTTCATCGATGAGTTCATGAACCTTGGTTCTTTTCCCTAAAATTATATATATATATATATATATATATATATATATATATATATATATATATATATATATATATATATATATATTAAAGGAGACAAATAAAAAAGAAGAGCCAGGATAAAAACGCGTTTGGATTCGGTTCACATATTCCACCATTTATATGCATACATATATACATATAATTCGTGCACTTGGCTTTGTGTGAGTAAATGCCTATGTGACAATCGGGAATAACCAGTATTTTCAGAAAAAATATATCAAGCAGCTAATTTGTACATTACAAATACAGTCTGTAAGTGGAGCCGTAAAAATATGCGAGACTTCTCAAAAGTTTGACATGTGAATGTGTTTTTGTCTACATTCCAGCGATAGAGCTTTATATCGTTGTTAGAAACCAGTTCTTACCTTCCAGGAAGATTCAAAGACTAAAAAACAACAAAAAACATACATACAACCATACATACATACAACCATACATACATACATACATACATACATACATACATACATACATACATACTAATCTAATACAGATATATGCGAGAGTAACGGCAGATTGGTTTTAGCAATGTATTGGAAACGAATATTCCCCACTCCCCTTGCAATTCCACGATTCCTCCAAGATCAGCCTTCCTACGAAGATACGAAGTATGACGTCACAGAAAATACCCACGAGATAGACTAAACTCATCGTATACACAAATGCATATTCACAAACGAACGCACTCACACACACATGTACATACAAAAGTACATACATACATACATATAGATACATGCATATATATATATATATATATACGCATACACACAGATATACACTGCTAAAACATATACACGCACATATTAAAATATGGATTTTTTTCCTCCTCCGTGGAAAGAAAATGTATGTTAAAACTTTCCACAGACACACGGGCATACATACATACAAACATACATACAAACATATAGATATACATACATACATACATACATACACACACACACACACACACACACACTGACTCTACACATACTTTTAAAATATACATACATTTGTTATAATGTGGTTAATTATTTTACCAATTCCAAATGGAGATTATGTTGGCGTTTCTCAAACACACACTCACACACACGCGCTCGCGCGCCCGAGACATACAGACAGACGCATCGATATGTGTGCATATATATATATATATATATATGTGTGTGTGTGTGTGTGTGTGTAGATATATATATATATATATATATGTATATACATAGACATACATATATATTTATGCACATTCGTACATATGTATACATATGCATACACACATACATATATATATATATATTTATTTATATATATATCCGCAAACATATGTATATATATACAGCTATACATATGTGCATCTGGATGTATACATGCATATACCCAGATTATCGCATTTATACACACACACACGCTCACACACACACACACACATATATATATACACATACACACTTAAGCATAGACACATGTTACACGATGGTTAATTCTTTCAAAGAAATGTGATTACAGTTATTTCGAAATTTCTGAAAAAACGTACCACGTACACACACACACACACACACACACACACACACACACACACACACACACACACACACACACACACACACACACACACACACACACACACACACACATACACACACAAACTTTCTGTTCAATATTTCTTAAGCTTTAAGCGGATGAATGAAATTTTTTTTCCCTCTGGAAACCAACGAAGATTGTTTGAAATAAATATAAGCATGTAGGTTCAGGCATGGCTGTGGGGGTAAGATGTTTGCTTCCTAACCATATGGCCCCGGGTTCAGTCCCACTGCGTGGCACCTTTGGAAATGTGTCTTCTACCATAGCCTCGAACCAACCACAACCTAGTGAGTGGATTTGGTAGATGGAAACAGAAAAAATCCCGCTCTATATATCATTCAACTACGGTAGTAATTGAATAATATTCTTAAGGCTGCAGTTTACTCAGACAGACCGACTGATTGGCGATTGATTGGCGATTGATTGGCGGGCAGACAGACACAGACCAATCAGTAATCAAACATCTTCGTTTCTGCTCTCTATACAACAATGACCAAATGCGCCAAAGCTACTTGTTCGATATTTCTACGTTCATGGTTCAACGATTACCATTAATTAAACACACACACACACACACACACACACACACACACACACACACACACACACACACACACCTACACAAGCTCTCTCTTTCCCTTTTCTTCCACTCTCTCCGTCTCTCTTTTCTCGTTGTGTTATCATAAACGTGTGTTCTTGCGAAGCAGTGAATGGGTCGTAGGCAGAGCGGTGGAGTGCGTACGGAATCGACGAATTTGAGCCGTATTGAGAAGTGTGTGTGTGTGTGTGTGGGAAGGGGGGCAGTTGATTCGATCAACACCTCAGTACGCAACTGGTACTTAATTTATCGACCCCGAAAGGATGAAAGGCGAAGTCGACCTCGATGGAATTTGAACTCAGAGCATTAAGACAGACGAAATCTCGCTCAACATTTCGCCCGACGTGCTAACGATTCTGCCAGCTCACCACGCTAATAATAATCTTTTCTACTCTAGGCACAAGGCCCGAAATTTTGGGGGAGGTGGGCCAGTCGATTAGATCGACCCCAGTACGAAACTGGTACTTAATTTATCGACCCCCGAAAGGATGAAAGTCTAAACATTTCGCCCGACGTGCTAACGTTTCTGCTAGCTCGCCGCCTTACACACAATATAATAATATCAGACGAATGAACTATCTCGTATAACTACAATTGTTTCATTAAAAGTCTTTATTAAGACATCATATATCAAAATATAAATTCGTAATGGAACAATACTAACAATACCAGATAATCCAATCGTCTGCTTCTATTGTATTTTCACGCCACGCTTAATTTTCCATTCATCGTTGGATAATTTGGGATATTTTTTGGATACTATTGGAATTGGAGATTATCTAACAACAATGGCCTTCCTTTCATCGATGCATTCCATTGCGTATTACGATAATTCATTGCTTAACTGCCTGTTTTGCGTCATTTCGTCTGGCCAATTTGTGACGTGCTTCCCTTGGATATACAAAGAAATACTATCTATCTATCTATCTATCTATCTATCTATCTATCTATCTATCTATCTATCTATCTATCTATCTATCTATCTGTCTGTCTGTCTGTCTGTCTATTAATATGTCTGTCTGTCTGTCTGCCTATCTATCTATCTATATGTCTGTCTGTCTGTCTGTCTATCAATATTTGTGTGTGTATATATTTATATATACATAGCTCTTGTGGCAAAATTTGAAACCGTTATTATTATTATTATTATTATTATTATTATTGTTATTATCTAATATTAATATTGGTCAAATCCTCCTCCTGATCCCCCTCCTCCTGATCTCCCTCCTCCTGATCCCCCTCCTCCTGATCCCCCTCCTCCTGATCCCCCTCCTCCTGATCCCCCTCCTCCTGATCCCCCTCCTCCTGATCCCCCCTCCTCCTGATCCCCCCTCCTCCTGATCCCCCCTCCTCCTGATCCCCCTCCTCCTCCTTCACTTCTTCCTCTTCCCCGTCCCCCTCCTCCACGTCCTCCTCCTCCTCGTCCTCCTCCTCCTCGTCCTCCTCTTCCATATCATTATCATCGTTTCTGTAGCCGTATTACTTATATCCTTCGTTACGTTCAACGTATCTGTGTCCGTAGCTGAGTCAATATCCTTGCAGCTGTCTTATATATAAACATAATAATAATAATAATTATAATATAATTAATATATTTACAGGATGCTGAGTGCATTTCATTTAATGGTGTTGGTATTTCAAGCCGGAATCGCCTTAACCATCAGTTTGGCAGCAGGAACCAGTATCAAAGTTCCCTCTGGTATAGAACGTCTAAGAAAAGGTCTATCGAAAAAAAGTTACAGCGAAACCAACGTTCCTTATGAGTTTGAAGAGGTAAGAATCAAATCTAAAAATACACTCTACAAAAAAAAAAAAAAAAAAAAAAAAATATATATAGAAGGTAGTAAAAAGCTTGCTGCCCAACCACATGGTTCTGGGTTCGTTCCCACTGCGTGTCACCTTGAGCTCCTATCTTCTATTCTTGCAACAGACCGTTCAATCCCTGCGAGTGGATTTGGTCAACGGAAACTGAATGAAGGCCGTAATATATATACGCTTTTACTCTTTTACTGGTTTCAGTCATTTGACTGCGGTCATGCTGGAGCACCGCCTTTAGTCGAACAAATCGGCCCCAAGACTTATTCTTTGTAAGCCTGGTACTTATTCTATCGGTCTATCTTTTGCCGAAACGCTAGCTTACGGGGATGTAAACACACCAACATCAGTTGTCAAGCGATGGTAGGGAGAAAAACACACACACACGAACACACACACACACACACACACACACACACGACAGGCTTCTTTCAGTTTCCGTCTACCAAATCCACTCACAAGACTTTGGTTGGCTCGAGGCTATAGGAGAAGACACTTGCCCAAGGTGCCACGCAGTGGGACGGAACCCGGAATCATGTGGTTGGGAAGGAAGCTTCTTACCACACAGCCACACATTCTTTTATTCTTTTATTCTTTTATTCTTTCATCTGTTTCAGTCATTTGACTGCGGCCATTCTGGAGCACCGCCTTTAACTTAGTCAAAGAAGTCAACCCAAAGACTTATTCTTTGTAAGCCTAGTACTTATTCTATCGGTCTCTTTTGCTGAACTGCTAAGTTACGTGGACGTAAACACACCGACATCGGTTGTCAAGTGATTGTTGGGCGACAAACACAGATATAAACACATAAATACATACATATATACATACGAAGTTTCCTTCTACCAAATCCATTCACAAGACTTTGGTCGACCCGTGGCTATAGTAGAAAACACTTGGTCAACGTGCCATGTAGTGGAACTGAACCCGGTACCATGTGGCTGGGAAGCAAGCTTCTTACCACACAGCCACAGCCACACCTGCACCTATATATATATATATATATATATATATATATATATATATATATATATATATATATATATATATATATATATATATATATATATATATATATATATATATATATATATATATATATATATATATATATATATATATATATATATATATATATATATATATATATATATATATATATATATATATATATATATATATATATATATATATATATATATATATATATATATATATATTGGCTGCAATCCAATGAGCGAAACAAGTAAAAGACAAAAAAGACCTATAAACAATCATACAAACCCCAGATCTACTGAAGACATGCGAATTACAACTGAGACTTCTTAGAATAAAAAAGAATTCTGTATTTCCTTTGAAAGATAATGGCTGTTTGCTTCTACTTTATTGTCTTTCAATGTTCGTCGTTTTCTACTTTTCGAAATACCATTTATTTCACGACAAGTAAATACGTCAAAAAGATGATTCTATCGTTGAATTAAGAATTTTTTTATTCAAAAAATACGTGATTTTCTTTAGAATGATTGAAATTGTTTCTTCTGTTTGGAAATTTCCAAACACCATCTATTTTATTTTGAATCGTTGGTTTATATTTGGTTAATTACTAGTATAAATATTGATCATTCCTTTCTTTCCTCTACATCCTTTCCGTGTTATGTATTAGTTCGTCCGTGGGGAGGAAGGTGGTGTAGTGGGGTCCGATAGGTGATTGGCTTATGCTCTGAGGAACAGATTGTCAGCCCCCTCTTTGGCGCTCAACATTACTACCCACACACACGATTACACACATATGCGCATTTTCTTCCTAGTTTGGACAAGGCATCTGACTTCGAATATGAAGATGGCGTCGTTGAGTCTCGTCGTGCTCGTAAACCTTTATTTTCCAGGCAGTGCCTCAGCATGGGCGCGATCCAATGATTGAAACAAGTAAAAGAAAGATGTAAATGTTCATTTGTTGGTGTGTTACAATGACATAAAATCACAGGATTAAAGAGATTAAAGGATTACCCCCATGCCCCACCCCACAAAATCTACAAACATTTTTTAGCGAATGTTTGAGCTGCAATTTTGGTAATTTTTTGATAATGAAACATTTTTCGTTTTGTTTTTACAGCCATGTTACGGTATGGATAAAATTGAAGGTAAGACAAAACATTTGTCCTTTGGTTGAAGAAGGATGTACGTGTGGTTGAGTTATAATCTGTCAGTGTGTTGGCTATGCAATATAGACTCGGATTCACAATTTGGGTATTCGTATCTTATTGGGAATTCCTAAAAACAAAATCATGTGTAAGACAGTTCAGTATTCTTTGTAAATGCACAAAAAACCCGTTTTAAGGGCTACATATTTTGTATTGTTGTTATTGGATTAGCAAAACAATTATGAGAACGGAACCAAGGGTTAAGCCCCGCTTTCCCGGGAATTACCGGGTACGTCAGCTAGTAACTATCGTAAATATGAGGCTAATAAATTAACATAATTTATTACCAGTGGTTAGCATGCATAAATAAAAGTCATAAGACGTAACATATTTTCAAAAATATAAAAGTGGTTAGAATCTTTCTATACACAACGAGGAGACTTTTGACAGGACTCCTTACATGCTAAAAAGGCCACTGAAAACCTAAACTACGAAAAGAAGAATTCATGAGGCTCGCCGATTATAACACAAAATCGAACAAAAAAGTGAATTAGTTAATCCCGAACTCGAGTTTCGCCATTAATCTCCAAAATAAGCTAATTTGGGATCTGTGGCTCGTCAGTGAGATCGCTAATTAATGAATAATTATGTAGTTGCAAATACGTACCTGTTTGTGTATAGAAAGATTCTATACACTTTTATATTTTTAAATATTTTAAAATATATATATATATATATATATATATATATATATATATATATATATATATATATATATATACTAAATTTATAATTATATACATAATTATTTTAAAGAGAGGGGATTATTAACCACGCCAACACGCTAGATATAGATGCCAAATGACATCTATATCTAGCGTGTTGGGGTGGTCAATCCGCTTCCTTTAATATAGATATGTATATATAATTATAAATTTAGTATATAAAATTACCTACAAGCTTTTTATTTCACGCTGACCACTTCATTAAATTCATTAAAGTGATTTTATCCATAATTCTATATAAAGAATAATATATATATATACGTACACATACGTATATAAATGTATATGTACATGGATGTCTATGTACCTATCTGTCTATCTAAATTTGTTTGTGTGTGTATATGTGTATGTGTGCATGTGTCTATACGGGTGCGTGAACGTTATCCACAATTACCAACCCATTCAGAAAAGCTTCTTTAGTGCCCACGTAATCAGAGCCACCACACGCACACAAACACACACACACGCACACCACGTACATGCACACACACGCACACACAAAGATTGGCATCAGAGACTTAGCATATTCCATCCAAAAGGTCTTTTGCAAAAAAATTCCGGTTTCTATTTTGTAATTTCTACTGTGGTTCTGGTTTCTCATTTCAATATAATTAGATTTTAGTTTAGACCAAGCCAAAGAAATAAAACGAAAAAAACCCAGCAAAAAAAGAAACAAACAAATAAAAAAATAAAGAAAAAGAACATGAATATAAGCAAAATACCAACCAACAAATTACAAAATAGGAAAAATAAAGCGAAAAACAGAGAAAATGTTATTAACATGTCTTAATGTGTAATTTCGTAATATGCGCGCAATACCGTCGATATATATTGAAGTGGCGTGTGTGTGTGTGTGTGTATTTGTGTGTGTGTGTGTGTGTATGTGTGTGTGTGTATGTGAGTGTGTGTGTGTGTGTGTACGTGTGTATATGAATTTCTGATGTGTGTACAAATCTACATATGTTCCTATATATGCATATATGTATGAATATATACGTACGTATATTCGCATGTACACGTACACTCACACACACACACACACACACACACACACACACACACACACACATACATACACATATATATAAAAGATGGGGGTGGAAATATCTATATATATATGTACAATATGATTTGTTTACATCTCTAATCTTTTTTCAACACACACACATATATATGCACACACACATATGTATATATATTTGTGTGTGTGTATATATGGATGGATGTATGTATGCATGAATATATGTATGGTATGCATGAATATATGTATATGTATATGTGTATATATATATATATATATATATATATATATATATATATATATATATATATATATATATATATATATATATACGTATATACATACTTATACATATGTACACCTTTTGCATGCTTATATATATCCATACTTGTACACTCATACAGCCATACTTGTACATGAATGTATAATCATGGAATACATTTTGACCTCAAGGCATTTGCCGAAATGCACCACTTTTTAATTAAATAAAAAACCCCAAACATCTCACCACATTAATTAACATTTAATCTATTTATATGTATGTCAGTAGAATAAATGCTAATGGAATTATCTGTACGTACGTATGTATGTATATATATGTGTATCTCTCTCTCTCTGTCTCTGTCTCTGTCTGTCTCTGTCTGTCTCTGTCTGTCTGTCTGTCTCTCTCTCTCTCTCTCTCTCTCTCTCTATATATATATATATATATATATATCCACATATATATTATATACAAAGACAGGTACACATACACATGTATGCATACACATAACTACGTGTATGTATGTGTATACATATGCAAGAGTTTTAGTCATACAAATCGACCCTAGGACTTACTCTTTGTACGCCTAATACTTATTCTATCGGTCTCTTTTGCCGAACCGCTAAGTTACGGGGACGTAAACACACCAACGTTGGTTGTCAAGCGATGGTGGGGGATAAACACAGACACGCACACAGACACATATTTATATATCCACGACAGGCTTCTTTCAGTTTCCGTCTACCAAATCCGCTCACAAGGCTTTGGTCGGCCCGAGGCTTTAGTAGAAGACACTTGCCCGAGTTTCACAGTATAAAATATATATAAATATAAAATATATATAAATATGAAATATATATATATATATGTATATATATATATATATATATATATATATATATATATATATATATATATATATATATATATATATATAAAATATATATATATAAATATAAAATATATATAAATATATAGTTTTAGGGAAAAGAACCAAGGTTCATGAACTCATCGATGAAAATCCACTGTCACATATAGAAAAATTAATAATTAAAAGCACAATAAATAAGTATAATATAATACAAAGTAAATAACATATAATCTTTATCTTATGATATTTACTTTGTATTATATTATACTCATTTATTGTGCTTTTAATTATTAATTTTTCTATATGTGACGGTAGATTTTCATCGATGAGTTCATGAACCTTGGTTATTTTCCATAAAACTATATATATATATATATATATATCAATGAATGTACATGGATATGTGTATGTGTGCTTTCAACACATTGTGTATCAGTGCAAATACACTCAGAAATATACACACCATCCTACACCGTCGCATTCACGCAGGTAAGGACGACGTTCTCCATGTTCACAGCAACCACTGTCATCCTCCCGCTGGCCTTTAATAATGAACTGATGAGAATTTGTGGCTTCCCATTAGAATTTGTCATTTATTGAGTTATTTGGTGAACCTAGTATTTGTATACATACGTGTATGTATATGTATAAATGTTTCTGCGTACATATGTGTGTGTGTGTGTGTGTGTGTGTGTGTGCGTGCGCGCGCGTAGTGCGTACGTGTGTGTTAAACCCGAGGAACTTCTGAAGTTCGCAACCGATTTTCTCCAAACTAGGAACATACATTACTTATGTTCCAGAGATGGTTTTAAATTCTTAAATTTTTTCACATAATGAGTAATGCCCCCACTCCCCCGAGTGCAGAAGACCCTCTTTCGTACGACTGCCTGCATGGTGCACGCATTGTTTCTGTTCAAACTGGAAAAAAACAGCTACTGAAATGATACAAGTAGGTTGTATTAAATAGATGAACTGATGTAGACTTCTAACTGCATTGTCTTAGTGGTAGCAATAATATCCTGTTCCTATACTACCATAGGTAGCAATTTGTTGGAATAAAAACCGTTTGGAACGTACTATGTTTATTATGAAAAATATGCTAAAATATGTTAAATTCCGAGCAGCGCCGGGTATGTCTGCTAGTGTTGTATAAACATAGATACGGTCTGTGTGTGAGTGTATATATATATATATATATATATATATATATATATATATATAAATATATATAGTAACAGTAATCCATGGATTGAATTTATAAATATATTGATGTTTCTTACGACCATAATCCGTATTCCTGGGATGATTACTGTACAATCCGTTATATCAAAGGACATCAGGCAGATCTTAGTTCATGCATTCATTTCTTCAGGCGATATGGTATTAAAGTTGGAAGTAACGAATATATAACTGAAGGATGTTTATCAATTTTCACCATATATATATATATATATATATATATATATATGTATGTATGTATGTGTTGTTATTATTATTATTATTATTATTATTATTATTATTATTATTATTACTATTATTATTATTATTATTATTATTATTATTTTATGTTTGACTTTTGTTTTGCATTTGTACAAGTTGGATCCAAGTCTCACCCAGAGACCTCAAGAGACAACAAGTTAGAAGTTCATGTAGGTGTTATGCCTAGGGTACCATATATTTGGATTTGTACAGTTTTGTTCAAGTGAATGTTTAAGAAACCATAAGAAAATTATGTTATTATTATTATTATTATTATTATTATTATTATTATTATTATTATTATTATTTCGCCTGCCAGTAAAAATAACATTTCTATGTTTGTTTGTTACCTGTTTTTCTAGCTCTCCAAGAGCGGTTCCACCGTTTCTTTGATTTGAACAAAGATGGCAGAGCGACAAAGAAAGAAGTCACCAATTACCTCATGAAATACGATCCTACCGTTTCAAAAAGTTTGGTGGAAGAATTCATAGCAAGCAGAGATCTAAATAGTAAGTAAGACCACATTAAGATGGGGACAACTACAACAGTAGCTGCAGCCACCGTTACTGCTGCTGCTGCTACTACTACTACTACTACTACTACTACTACCAACAACATCTCCCCAACAACTCCTATAAACGTCTCACCGCCGCCGCGGCCACCACCGTTACTCACACAAGCACAACCACTACCGCATCACCTCCACACCACCACCGCTACATCCACGACGACGACGACGACCACCACCACCACCATCACCACATCTTTCTTCAGATCGTGAACCTCGTCTGATTGTTTACAACAGAACAGACTCAAAAAACATGCATGGGAGACTGTGATAGTGTTAGACCAAGTGAAGTATTAGGTTCACAACTCAAAAACAAATATTATCCCTCTGATAGTTTAAATTAAGTGCTTTAATTAAATTAAAATTGTTTAAATTAAATGGGTAAACTCTACCGGTTCTTTGTGTTGCAGAAAATGGTATGATTGATTTTATTCCGGAGTATATCCTGGCAGTGAGTCATCCTGAAGTTAATTCTATGAAGGCACGTGAATGGTTTACACTAGAAGACGCCAACAATGACAATATCATCACAAAAGACGATATTGAGAAGATCGGATTGCGGATGGGTATGAGTGATGAAGAAATACGGGACAGCATGAGTTATTACGCTCTCGGTGACGAAAACGGTGATGGCAAGATCACTTGGTCAGGTGAGATATTGGTCGTTATTCTCTCCTTCTTACACCAGCTGTTTCTTTGTGTATCTATGTCTGTTTTTCTCCTTAGACATACATGCGCGCGCGTGCGCATGTGTAGAACAATCTGTATATCCTACTTAACGTAGATTCACTGTAAGAACGCCATAATACTGCGGTAGCTGTCTTGAGAAAGCATCTCGTATAGACATATAGTGCTAAAAAAGGACAGAAGTATGAGACGAAAAATAACCAGCATCGGCAGTGGAACTGCTAGATCACGTAATTTCTGCAGATTTGTGCGTCATTAGCAGCAGGTATCCACTATTACCGCATGTTAGCAAAACTTCGCCTCTAATGATATATAGAAAAGACAGTGACTAATTGGTCACTGGTGTCACAGATAGCTGGCGGGCTGGGTAAAAATGAGTTAATAGCGACGGAAGCTGTATGAGTACCGAAGACATATATATATATATATATATATATATATATATATATATATATATATATATATATACACGACTGATGAAGAAGAGTAGGACAACTGTCATGCTGATGATGCTAATTAAGGCGGAAACACGTGTCTACAACTGTCTTCCCCGGGAAATAACATTGCTCTCTTAATGACGTGTCAATTCTGAAGAATTCTTGATTCTTGAATTTTTCTCCCCTTCTTGATTGACATTTGGTCATTATGAGACATCCTCGAGAGGCAGGGATAATTTTGATAAAGCAAGAATTTATGTTGTATGGTATTTAATATACCTGGATTTGTCTATGTTCGTGTACCTGCCACTGTTCACCCAGAGTGATCCCTTAGATCATTTTTGCATAATTTATGCACATACACTCATAGATACATTTTTACAAACACACGCACACACACATGTATAGTCTTTTATCTCTTTTACTTGTTTCAGCCATTTCACTGCGGTCGTGCTGGAGCACCGCCTTGAAGGGTTTTAATCGAACGAATGAACCCCAGGACTTATTTTTAAAAGCCTAGTACTTATTCTATCGGTATCTCATGCTGAACAGCTATGCTACAGGGACGTAAACACACCAATACCAGTTGTCAAGCGGTGATCGGGGGAGACAAAAACAGACACAAAGACACACACACATAGATATGTATACATTCGGAAACTGAAAGAAGCCTGTCGTATACATATATATATATATATATATATATATATATATATATATATATATATATATACGACAGGCTTCTTTCAGTTTCCGACTACCAAATCCACTCACAAGGCTTTGGTCTGCCCGTGGCTTTAGTAGAAGACACTTGTCCAAGGTGTCACGCAGTGGGACTGAACTCGGAAGCATGTGGTTGAGAAGCAAGCTTCTTACCACACAACCACGTCTGCGCCTATTGTATGTAGTCATGTAATTGTGTGTGTGTCTGTGTATATGTGAGTGTGTGTGTGTGTATGTGTGTGTATGTGACGTATTGTAGAAGACGAGAGTATGCATCATTTTACAGTTTTGTCACAAAAAATTCACAATTTTGTTTAATGTTTTCCAAAGAATATCGATGTTTTAGCTTCGTATTTTTTGCGAGTCAGCAAATTATTCACAAATTTGAATACGTGAACCATTATTGTCTAATAATCGTCGATATATTGGAATAAGAAAGCAAGTGGAACTTTGTTTCATTATGTCTTTTTAATTTATATCTAATATAAATTAGATTCGCTTGTTTAGGCAGCCATTTGTCTCTACACCGTTTCGAATTCTCTGTGCCAATCTCTCGTTCGTTTATTACCAACAGTAATCCCTCGAATCTCGCAGGTGTTACGTTACAGAACCTCTCACAGAAACAAATTCAAATCTAATAAAATATAAATACCTATCGGCCTCAGAAACCCGGATATAGTGAGTAGCTCGCGATATAAATTTACATATATTAGCCAGAAAAATCCGCGATGTACTGAGTACACGATAGGGGAACCGCGATGTACTGAGTACGCGATAGGTGAACCGCGATATAGCGAAGGATTACTGTATACTCCAACTTAAATTCCAACGTGAAATACAGTGAATTAAGCTCTATTTCTTTTCGTGGATAAAGACGAGGTTTTGTACGTATCTTTATGAAAAAAGCAACTTTTGAAATTTTGTTTGATATAGGCGCAGGCGTGGCTGTGTGGTAAGAAGCTTGCTTCCCAGCCACATGGTTCCAGGTTCAGTCCCACTGCATGGCCCCTTCTACTATAGCCTCAGACCGACTCAAAACACGCATAAATATATACATATATTGTAGAAGACACTTGCCCAAGTAGAAGACACTTGCACAGTGGAACTGAACTTGAGATCATGTGGTTACAAAGTGAGCTTCTTAACGACAGAGCTATGCCTGCGCCTATTACATAATATTATGAAATATTGATTAATAGGCTTCCATAACAAAACAACTGTGAAAACCGTTGCATTATGGGATTAAAAGTTTTAACTTTTTTACTTTTTCAATCTTGTTTCAGAATACAAGATACTTCAAGGGCTATAATTTGCGAGAAATAAAACCCCTAAAGAATGGATGTGGTGAAGAGAAACCCTAAAAGAAAAATAAAAGGAAGCCCTTTTCAATGTCACATGAAAAAAAAAAAAAAAGGTGTTGATAAATCCGGTTTCATACAGAATATTTAATGCTTTCTTAAATTGAACTGTAACAATTTCTTCTTATTTATTTTTTAAATGATTTTCGTTAAAATTATCACCGTTTATTGATTGGTTGATTTTTAACAATGTGTTTTTTGTTAATTTTTTTTTAGTATATTTTGAAGGATTATGTTGTAAAATATTTCAATAAAATCTTCATATGACTGAAAGAAAACAGATTGTTAGCGTCCTTAATTGATTGTTAGACAGAGAATGAATTGTAAGAGATATTGTTTTCTACTCTAGGCATAAGGTCCTAAATTTTTGGGGAGGGGGCCAGTCGATTACATTGACCCCAATACTCAACTGGTACTTAATTTATCGACCCCGAAAGGATGAAAGGCAAAGTCGACCTCAGCGGAATTTGAACTCAGAACGTAAAGACAGACGAAATACCGCTAAGCATTTCGCCCGACGTTTCTTATTTCTTTATTGCCAACAAGAGACTAAACACAGAGGGGACAAACAAGGACAGACAAAAGGATTAAGTCGATTACATCAACCCCAGTGCGTAACTGGTACTTATTTAATGAAGCCTGAAAGGATGAAATGCAAAGTCGACCTCGGCGGAATTTGAACTCAGAAATACCGCTAAGCATTTCGCCCGACGTTTCTGCTGGTGCATTCCATCATTGGAGAACAACTACTTCTTTCAGACAATTTTGCACTCGAAAAAGTGACGTAAATTATAGTTCCTTAATAAAAGTGGTTTTTCTTTTAGCCTTTCAAAAGCAACCATAAGATGTCGAAGTTTTGCTTCAGCGATAAAATCACCTTCCACATTCTCTGGAAGAAGATTACTTATTATTATTTTTTTTTTTTCACTTCTTTTCTCCTTCAAGATGCTCGCCCTTTTCAGGCGACCTGGGTCGTAGACTAGAGAGGTTGTATTGTTTAACAAACACCAATGTCTCGACGTAAAGACGATCTTTTGGAAAACGGATGTTAGGTTTCGTATTTGACGAAGGTCGTCAGTGCACCAACGGAAGCAAGACGGTAAAACCTGTTGTTTGTTTTTACTCACAGTTTGTCCTTCTGGGAATTGAAAAGGGATTCTGTTATTTCATACTTGTCTAGAGCAGCATTTCCTCTACTCTTTTTTTTGCTTTCTTTTTCAGTTCCACGATCGATTTCACGCCGTTCCTTCGAACATTCGTGAAGTCGATGAGTTATAGACAGATAACTGCCTCTCCGAGCGGTGTTTCAATCTCCGCCGTCTTTTTAGATTGATCATGATTGATGATAATGATCAGTTCTATATTTACAATACAGAAATTCAATAAAGTATACAATACAATAGCATTCATAATGATATAATTACAATGGTAATTGTGAAACTAAAGGTCAGATCGATTTATGCATTGTTTAGCAGTCAACTAGGTTCAAATATTATAAAA
Source organism: Octopus bimaculoides (assembly GCF_046866305.1). NCBI lineage: Eukaryota > Metazoa > Mollusca > Cephalopoda > Octopoda > Octopodidae > Octopus > Octopus bimaculoides. The sequence goes on from NC_142946.1 coordinate 5,368,047, forward strand.
AGGAAGAACACTTAACAGACAGTAATGAATAAATTAATAAATAAAACAGGCAACATTTTTGGTATGTAAAAAAAATACACCAAAAAATTCCAAAAGGAAACCGAAAACGAAATAACATATATGTATGTGTGAGCTTGAATGTATGTACATATAAATATATACATGTGTATGTATATATGTATGTATATATATATACAGTCAGACACATATACATGTATATATAAGTATAAAAAATAATAAGAAAAATGATAAGAGTAAAAATATGAAAAGTTGCATGTGTGTGTGTGTGTGTGTGTGTGTGTGTGTGTATGTGTGTTTATGTTCACGATATGATAATTTGATACGGAAAAAATGTATTCATGCGTGCAGTGTGTATAATAAAATAGAGAAAAATGAGAAACTGGTTGGATTGGAAAAAGGAGAAACAAATAAACAGAAAAGTAAAAGAAATAAAGGAAAAAAATTATGGAAAAAAATACGAAAAAGGAACGCGATAAAGAAGGAATGTGAAAATCTGTAAAATCAACAATAACAACAACAAAAAAAAGAGTAAGAAAACACGAAAGAAATCCAACTAGAAAAGACAAGAATGGAAATTAAGACGTTGGGAAATAGGATTTATTATATATATATATATATATATATATATATATATATATACATACATCCATATATAAATATATATATATACATACATACACACATACATATATATGCGTTATATATATATATATATATATATATATGTATTATATATGTTATATATAATATGATATAACATAATATAATATAGTATGATATATAAATATATATAACAAACGAAGGAGGAAAAACGATTCCTTCAAAAGGGTGTAAAACATCCAATTCACTGCTACGGCAGTTGAATACCACAGAAATAAGCATATAAATGCAAATAACAAATGATAAATGAAATAGAGAAATACAGTTGATAATTTAACAATTTATTACATTATGATATAATATAATATACTATAAATATAATATAAAATAAAAAAAACAACAAATAAAGTTAACAATTTGTTTCGTTGATTTATAAACAATTCATATTTATGTATGTGAGTCTCTTCAGGGCCTTTGTTAAAAGAAAAAAAACACCAGACGAAATTCCTTGTAAAAGGACTGCCAGATCGCATAATACTGATTCAAAGTACCAATGTATATGTGCCTGTGAAATATTGTATCCTTGCCGTAAGGCTTTATTTCCACATACGCCAGCTGAAGTTAATTCGTCCTTAGTCGAAAGACACCTATTGTTATGTCCTGTTATTTGTATTTGTGTAACATTCTCCGTTTTTTTCCCGTCCTTGTTTTCGTATACATTTGCTGCTTTCTTCCAAGGATTTTAATGCTCTTAGCTTAGTTTTTCCTTGGGGCTGGCCAGATTGGAGCAATCTCCAGTATAACCAGCCGAAATTGCAAAGATGATCTGGAACTCGACTGAGGAAAGAAATTTGAACTTAGAACGTAAAGACAGACGAAATACCGCTAAGCGTTTCGCCCGGCGTGCTAACGTTACTGGCAGCTCGCCTTATATATATATATATATATATATATATATATATATATATATATATATATATATATATATATATATATATATATATATATATATATATATATGCACAGGCGCAGGTATGTGATAAGACATTTGTTTCCTGGTTCAGTCCCAATTCATAGCACCTTGGGCAAGTGTCCTCTGCTGTAGCCTCGGCCGACCAAATCTTTGTGAGTGGAGTTGGTAGACAGAAACTGAAAGAAACCCGTCGTATATATGTGTATGTATGTGTGCACGCTTGCGTGTGCGTGTAAATTATATATCAATAAATACTAGCGGGATCCGTGGAAATTCTACAGTGTAAGTGAGCATATTTGAAAACATTATGTTATTATATTAAACACAAGCAAGAAATTTCAAAAACGTTTTTTGATATCCTGCCATCTAATCAAACCTGAACTTCGAAAATATAATCGAAACGAACTAAGGAGGTTTTGCTTATCTTCCTGCTTTTGATATGTTTGACAGATACGATGTGCTTTATAATCCGAGAAATAAAAGATGAATATATACGCAGAAACACGTAAATAGATAGATAGATAGATAGATAGATGACTGTCATATCTACATTTCCTTCTGTATTTCTCTACTCTCATAATATCGATAAGCATTTAAGCGAAATACAAATAAACAAATAAATAAATTATGGCGGTGCCCCAGCATGGCCATAGCTTTTGGCTTTGAATACAAAAAATAATAATAATAAAAGTGCAACATACACAGCTATTTGCTAAGGTTATTTCGCTTTAATTTAACTAACTATCGATATATCTTTAATTTACGAAACTTTATGACATTTCGGCTGTGCATGTGACTTGAACACGAAAATGCAGAATGATATAGACCTTCTCCCTTTCTCTCTCTTTTAGTCTCCATTGTCTGTCTCTCTATATGTGTGTGTTACGCCTACGTCAAGGCAGGCGTAGGTGTAACACACGGACGAAACAGAGACAGGACCGCAGAAACACGTAGAATTATATTATAGATATTATAATAATATATATAATATATACATACATACATACATATATATATGTGTGTAATATATATATATATATATATATATATATATATATACATACATATATCATGTTATATATGTTATATATAAAGTATATATATATAATATATATATATATATATATATATATATATATATATATATATATATATATATATACACATACACACACATATATATATGTGAATATTATATATATGTCATATATATGTGTGTATGTATGTGTATGTATTCAGATGAATATCTATTCTTTTTCTTTCTTCTTTGGCGTCCGTTTGCGATGTATTTTGTTTCTTTCCTATACTTTTTCCCTTCTTTCTATGACAATTATGGCGGTTGCCAGTATTTATTCCAAAAAGAAAGAAACTGATGACGCTTTTGTCGATTTACCAATTTGACAAATAATGGACAACAAAAATGATAATAACAATAATAAGAAAAAAAACCCCAGCAAAATGATAAAAACGCAGAAGAGAAGGAAATACACACATACACACAAACACGCGCATATACAGACATACACACATGAATACACACACAAAGAAACATTGGCAAAATGGCGGCAAGACAAAAGATTCTTTAAAACTTGCAGAGTTTGTCTTAGAAGGATAGGAAATTAAGAATATTAAAAGGAAGACTTCGGTAAGAAACAAATGCTTAACTAATCGCGAATCTACAGCAATTTCTGAATTCTATATTTTAATGGGGAAAGTGGTGGTAGTGGTGGTGTATGAATGAAGACGTGGGGGAGAGAGAAAGAGAGAGAGAGAGAAATAAATAACGAAGACAGAGATGAGAAAAACAAACGTTGGTACGATGTGGACGATGTCGATGATGACAATGCTGGCGACGACGTTGACAATGATGATGATGATGATGATGACGCTAGAGAAGCTAATGGTGATGCCTATGGTGTTGATGATGATGATGGCATTGATGATGATGATGATGGTGATAATAATGATTGTGCTGATATCGATGTGGTGATGGTGATGTTAATAGTGATGACGACGATGTTATTTTAGACTCACGTCAGTCCTCAATGAGTAAATCTACTGATAATCCACACACGACAAACTCATCGATATTATTTCTAGCTACAGTACGTGGTATATTTAAGCTCACGTTATCCAACATGTCTTTCGTATTTTTAAAACGATGATGAATTTAAGATGATGACATGGTATGAGCAATATTAGGCTGCTGTATCTAGCAAAACGGGCGACCACATATCGTAAGCTTACTTAATGATGTTGAAAAAAAAAATGGTTACAAGGAGTTTTTCAATGAAGGCGGTGTTGAAGGATCCGTATTCGTGGGCACTCTCCCCTCTTTTTTTTTTAAACTAATCTTGCAATCAAACACCTCCATCCAACTAAAGACAGAAGCTTGAAAGAATTAGTAAAATTATCCCAAATAAAATCGACGGCAAAATTTGAAGAGGCTCCAAACTAATCCACTGGATTATCAGTGCAGGATGTCAAATCCAGTCATATGGCATTGATTAGCCCGGGGCTATAGCAGAAGATACTTACCCAAAGCAAGCTTCTTAACCACACAGCCATGTCTGCACTTGCTTTTACATTTTAAAGTTGATCCATAATAAAATCTGTTTTATTCATGGCGGGATTTATAGAGATGACGGCTTGATAAGCTCCCAAAATGTTAACTGACAAACAGCAAATAAATGCAAGGAAAACTAAGCTATTGAACGAATGGAACCGAAATAGTACAGCCAGCAGCAACCTACCTTCAAATAGACAATTACTTAGAGTTAACATTAAATCTTAATAATAAAAAAAAATCAAATCATACATTGAACTAAACGATTCAATACTGCGTATAGATCGCAATTTAAACTGTTTTTATTACTTTCAGTTCAAACTATGTTATATAAATATCTGTATTTATCATTAGTATATATGTAGGTTGTTGTGGATTCCGTATACTATATCATGCTGGAGTGTGATTATTTGCCAATGAATATATAATGGGTCCTCGTCGGTTTAAACGATTAGCATTCAATTATTACTCCACACTCAATTTGCTTTTTTTTTTTGTTCCTGCTTCTTGTTGTTCTTTATACCAAGGCCAGTACTTATCGATTCAACTAATGATCAATGGCGTTCTGTACGTGACTATCCTGTCTTTTTTTTTTGCATACATACTATATCTTGGACGTTATTATCCTGTCTTTCCTATATTTATTTCTTTAAACTGTAGATTGTGAAGCGAATTAGGTTGGTTGCTATTTTTAGGAGCTCGTTCAACAGCTAGAAATAACCATTAGTTCTTCTTTGGTTAGAACACCAATAATACATCTCGAGTTTTTAAGTGACATGTGATGGATTTAATTCATTTATTTCAGGCTGGGGTAAAACAACCATAGCCTCTACAGGTATTGAGCACTTTTCTCTCATTTGTTCAACATAAAGCAACGTACACACATATCTTTTACTTGTTTCAGTCATTAAACTGCGGTACTGCCTTGAAAAATTTTAGGTGAATGAATCAACTCCAGTAGTATTTTTAAGCACGGTGCATATTCTATCAGTGTCTTTTGCCGAACTGCTAAGGCTAAGTTACCGGGATGCAAACAAACCAACATTAGTTGTCAACCTGTGGTGGGGAACAAACACAGAAGCACACAAACATATATATATATATATATATATATATATATATATATATATATATATACACACAACGGGCTTCTTTCAGTTTCTGTCTAGCAAATTCCAAACCCACTCTCTAAGCATTGGTCAACCTAGGGCTATAATAGAAAGCACTTGCCCTAGGGGCTGTGTAGTGGGACTGAACCTGAAACCACATGATTACAAAGCAAGCATTTTTTTTTATTAGTCATAATTGTACCTGTATATAATTTTTAGGTGTAGTTATTTCAATGTATATATTTTCCCAGGTATTTTTTCCGTAGTTAAATATAATTAAATGATTGATAATGAAGAAACAAGAAAGAGAAAATTCTTATCTAATATTTTTTCTCCACCATCAAATTTTATTTTATCTTTATTTTTTATTTTATTTTTACTTCAACGTTTTAGAAAATTCAACAAATATGTTAAGTAGATGGTGATAGGCAGAGCATCCAGTTGTAGGAACCACCCCACAGCAGTCACCGGAACACGATGTATCTTTTGGATCCGTTTGATCCTGTCAACCCGTCGAACGCATGTCAACATGAAAGACGGATTTTAAACGATGATGATATATGATTATCTATTTGATTAAGTGGCTGAGTAGACCTAATGAAAGACAATCTCTGGTCCTGCCTTGCCTTAACTATTCCCAACCTCATTGCTGGGGGTCGGGCACCATTCCTCTCCGACGACTCCATCAGAGATCTTCAGGGCCATATTTTAATGCCATCTAGTCAGCCAATAGCGTAGGTAGAGGTCGGGGGCACCACTTTTGTGTCTACTGTAGGCAATATTTTGTAGGGGGGGGGGGCCGGGAGCAGCACACATTCTGGCTACACTTGTGCAGAAAGCATCATCTCAGTCTTTCTCTTCCTCATTTCGCAAGCGGCTGGATACGTGGTCTGCAAAGAATTGTCAGCCACTCCACGACAATGCGCTCGCTCATTCCGTCCATGTGATCCAAGCGTTTCTGATCAAGAACAACGCATCACTTGTTCGACAACCTCTCTTCTTTGCCGACCTGGCACCGTGTGACTTCTGTCTCTTTCCCAAACTGAAAACCACGCTGAATGGGAAGCAATTTGAGTCGTAAGAGGGAATTATGAGAAAAGCGACGGTAGAGCTCCACAGCATTCCAGAGGAGGTGTTCCAAAGGTGTTACCAGGAGTGGTAGAACCATTGGGAGAAATGTGTGAACTCCCAAGGGGAGTAATTTAAAAGTGATTAAACGAAATTTATGAAATGTTCAAAATTGCCTTTTTTTTATGCCCAAAGCTTGGATACGTTTTGAACGCACCTTGTATAGAGACTGGTAAAATGGTACAGCAATGTAACATGTGGCGATGAAGGTAGAAATCTATGATAGCTGGAAGGCACCACATGTAGTGAAGGTAGAGGACCTGTGGTGCTTGGAAGGTACATTCTTATGGCTGGTTAGCATTTAGTTGCGAAGGTGGAGGTCATGTGACACCTAGTGTAGCACTGCATGGCAGTGAAAGTGGAGGTTCTGTGGCGATTGGAGGGTATCACTCTATGGCAGTTTAACATTCGGTAGCGAAAGTAGAGGTTCTATGGTACCAAGAGTGTTCCACCACATGGCAGTGTTGCACAGTAATTAGGGGATAAAAATCCTGCAGTACCTAAAGGGTACTACTGTATAGCAGTTTAACATGTGATATCTAGAGAGACTTTATGACATGTGGTAGTGAAGTTGGAGGAACTGTGGTACATGGAGGGCATGTATGGCAGTGTAATATCAAAAAGCAGAGGGCCTGTGGTAACTGTGGGGGTTAATGAGTGGTAGTGAAGGTGGATGTTGTGTGGTACCTAGGATGTAGCACTGTAACATGTAGCAGTGGAGGTATAGGTCCTGTGGGACATGGAGAGTCCCAATGTATAATGAGTGGCTGTGTGGTAAGTAGCTTGCTTACCAACTACATGGTTCCGGGTTCAGTCCCACAGTGTGGCACCTTGAGCAAGTGTCTTCCACTATCCTCGGGCTGACCAAAGCCTTGTGAAAGGATTTGGTATTGGTAGATGGAAACTGAAAGAAGCCCATCGTATATATATATATATATATATATATATATATATATATGTATGTATTTGTGTGTCTGTGTTTGTTCCCCCACCATCGCTTGACAACTGATGATGGTGTGTTTACGTCTTCATTACTTAGCAGTTCGGCAAAGGACACTGCTGGAATAAGTACCGAGCTTACAAAGAATAAGTCCAGGGGTCAATCTCTTCAACTAAAAGGCGGTGCTCCAGCATGGCCACATTCAAAATGACTGAAACAAGTAAAAGAATATTGCAAAGGCCATCAGGTACCTAGAGAGGCTGTATGACAGGGTAACATGAAGTAGTGAATTCAGAAGACATGTGGTAACTGGAAGGTAGCACCATTTGTCAGTTTAACATGTAGTGAATATACAGGCATTGTGGTAGCTAGGGGTGCCATTCAGAACATGTAGTAAAGGTGGGAAGTCCTGAGGAATCTGAAGGGACTGTATAACAGTATAACATGTAGTAAAACAAGTAAGGAGACAGGCTGAAGAGACTGTGTGGTAATTTAACATGTGGAAATGAAGGTAGAGATCACATGGTATGTGAAGAGGCAAACAGTAATGTAACATGTGATAATGAAGGTGGAGAGACGGACTGGGGGTACTGTATGGCAATGTGACATGTGGCAGTGGTTATAGAGGTCATGTGGTATCTGGAGAGAATGAAGGTAGAACATGTACAAGAATCAGCATTGCTTGGAAAAGGAAGAATTCTTCGCAGGGTCCTTGAAGCATGACCAGTAAACAAGTGTCACCTTAGTCTACCGGCTGTGGACAGCTGACACTTTCCATCACACCCAACAAAATAAGCTGAGGGTTTTCATCAAGTAATAATAGCAATAATAATAATAATAATAATAATAATAATAATAATAGTAATCATCCTTTCTATTATAAGCACAAGGCCTGAAATTTGTGGGGAGGGAGTTAGTCGATTATATCAACACCATTGTTCAGCTGGTACTTATTTCATTGACCCCGAAAGGTTGAAAGGCAAAGTCGACCTCGGAGTAATTTGAACTCAGAATGTGAAAACATGGACGAAATGCCATTAAGCATTCTGTGCAATGTGCTAATGAGTCTGTCATCTTGGTGCCTTCTGACAATTAATGGAAAATGGAAACAAACAAATAAAAAATGCAAAAAGAAAGAAAAACAGAACTCAAAGAAATTAAGTAAATATATAATATATATATGCATATTCATGTGTGTGTATGTGTGTGTGTGTATGTATATATATATATATATAAATGTATATGTATATACTATGGCACTCCATCAGTTACAACGATGAGGGTTCCAGTTGGCATGTGAAATTAACGTGCAAGTGGCTGAGTACTCCAAAGATGCGTGTACCTTTAACATAGTTTTTGGGGGCGATTCAGCATGACACAGAGTGTGAGAAGGCTGGCCCCTTTGAATTACAGGTACACCAGAAACAAGAAGAAAGAGTGAGAGAAAGTTGTGGTGAAAGAGTACAGAAGGGTTCACCACCACCCCCTGCCAGAGCCTTGTGGACCTTTAGGTGTTTTCGCTCAATAAACACTCACAAAGCCCGGTCTGGGAATTGAAACCATGATCCTATGACCGCCAGTCCGCTGCCCTAACCACTGGGCCATTGCGCCTCCACATATGTATATGTGTGTGTGTGTGTATATATATATATATATATATATATATATATATATATATATACATATACATGTGTATATATATACATATATATATATATATGCATATATGTGTGTGCGTGTGTATATATATGCATGTGTGTGTGTGTGTGTGTGTATATATGTATGTATGCATATGTATGTATATGCAATATCATCACAGATTGTTATCCAAGTGATAAATATGTCATGTTGTAAGTTAACCTGGATGATGGATATTGTCCTATTGTACAACATATTTTAATAACACCTATAAAATATCACATTCGTTTGGTCTTGGCGGGAAATATTTTTCTTGAAAAAAAAAAAAAATGGTGGGGAAAGAAAATTTTTTTTTGTTAAATTATAATTTTAAAACAAAATAAAAAAATAACAGAGATAAACAATAAAACAAAACAGAACAGAAAAAGGAAAAACAATTAAAAATATTACCAAAGTAAGTAATGAGAGCCATGTTGTCTTGTGGTTGTCGTTGCATTTAGACAAGTTTTTCAAGTCTCTCTATTGCAGTATCCGATGCCGTCCCCCATCTTTCCAATGTTCTTTGGTTTTCCCTCTTTTTTTTTTTTAATTCGTAAATGTTCATAAATGTAACCTGAATATTTCGCTGGGGTACATATATACCCAGCAGAATGCGTCAGTTTTATGTATTTTGGTTTCTTCCGTTCAGTTGAGACTGACACAGGAATATGTTATTTTTTTCTCCAACAATTCGTTAACAGATGATGGAATGAAAGGATATGAGATGATTATGCACACATACACAAGCCTCGATAACTGAAGAGATGCTGGAGCAGGTTTCTGCCCCGACATCCGAAACTCTGAGTCTTATTATGGCAACCGAATAATTGTCATATATTATATTACAAATAAATTCTTCTATTTACATAATATCGAGGTCTCATTCATTCTTTTGTTGTCTTACCATTTCTATCAATATATATATATATATATATATATATATATATATATATATACACACACATATATACATAAATATATACATACATATATATACATATACACACATACATATGTATGTGTAATATTTGTTTCTATTAGAAGTGTGTAGAATCAGTTATAATTGTTTATTAGTAAATCAGATTTAAATGGGTGTAAATTTGTGCTGTGTATGCGTATATATATAAATATATATACATATATATATATATATATATATATATATATATATATACATACATATACAAACATGGATATTTGTACATATATAGATTCATTTATATATATATATATATATATATATATATATGTATATACACACATACATACATTCTTACATACTCTCCCACACACACAAACGAAAATGCACACACTCATACAATATGCTAAGTGATGTGGTGGCTTAGATTCATCTGCAATGAAACAAAGCATCAGGAAATTTTAACTTTGAGCATTTTTTTTAGTGAATCCATGTGTGAAAAATAAAAGTAAAAAAATAAAATTTATAAAATAGCATCTGTGAGTTTTTTTTTTTTCTTAGCCAATGTTGCTAATCTGTGAAGATGATTAGCTGGTGTTGCTAATCTGTGAAGATGATTAGCTGGTGTTGTTAGTCTTTGAAGACCAGCTGGTGTTACTGATCTTTGTGAGTGATTAACTACTGTTGCTAGTGTTCAAAGATGATCAATTTGTGTTGCTAATCTCCGTGGACTATTAGCTGATGTGACTAATTTTTGAGGGTGATTAGTTAGCAGGGCTAATCTGCTTGTACTGTGAATTTGCATTGCTAATCTCCCAGAATTCATTTTTTAGGGTTGCTTATTTCTGTGAATTATTTGCTGATATTGATAGTGTTGCTAATCTCCAAAGATGATCAGTCAGTGTTGCTAATCTCAGTGGGTTGTTATTAGCTGATGGTATTAATCTTCAAAAAATGACAAGCTAGCGTTGCTAACATTAGAAGGTGACCAGATTAGCTATGTGTTGCTAATCTATGACGGTGATTAGCTTGTTAGCAACAGGCAAATCTCCTTTTCAAAGTATCACCTTTTCACTTCTTCCTTCGTAGCTGGGTTAGAACAAACAGCTTACAGACTTTTCATCTTTCTTAATCTCTCTCTCTCTCTCTCTCGTTTTCCCCTCTGTTTCCACTTTCATCTCATGTCATCAGGAAGATCTAAAATTTAAAAAAAAAAAAGAAATACATAAACAAATGAATAAATAAAACAATAAACACAACAAAAAATTCTGGACTCTGATAACACCAGAATTGGACAAATCATGCCTGGACTCGCACGAGTCAAAACAAGGAGTCAATATTTTTCTTTTATCATTTAGCCCTTTGTGGAGTTGTTGATAAACTTATCAACTCTGCTGTCATTCAAATTTCTAAAATAAAATTAAAAAGTATAATTAATGAAAAAATTTGTAGCTCGTTCTTCATCTCACGTCTTTAACATTGATATTGTTCACTCTTGGTGGCGCCAGTGGTAAAAAGTCACTGGGAATAGCTAATGAATGTACTGGGCATTGACGAAAACAAACATGACAAAATAAAACATACATATACAACAAAAAAAGCTGTGTGGCCACAAAGCAGACTGACATGGGGTAATGCATGAGCTTTAGGAAGGGCATCCAGACATAGAAACCAAACCAAAACAGATGAGTGGAGCCTGACGCAGCTCTCTGACTGGCCAGCTCCTGTCAAACAGTCCAACCCATACCAGCATGAAAAACAAACATTAAATGATGATGATGATGATGATGTATATACACCAGCGTCATCGTTGAACATCCGCCTTCCATGCTGGCATGGGTTGGACAGTTTGACAGGAACTGGCCAGGCAGGAGCCTGCAACAGACATCTGTGTCTGTTTTGGCATGGTTTTTACAGCTGGATGCTCTTCTTAACGCCAACTGACCAGCAGAGTGGACAACACGTGTACATGTAAAAACCAAAACAATATACACCAGTCTGTTCGTAACTAATAATTAGATATCTTATGGACTGATTCTCCTGTTTTGTTTTATTTATTTATTTTTTTTTTGTTTCACGTGTACTCTGTGACCTCTTTATCTCTGGAGACCAAAGAAAGGAAATCAAGAAACTTGGACGAGAATATGAATCCTTTCCACAGTTTCCCTTTTTGATATACAAGGACACAAATAGTTAAGTGGTTAATCGCTGCGTAATTTAAATTTGAACCACACTATATAATTACACACACACACACACACACACACACACGTTTGTATGAAAAGTGTTTGTGGCTGGTTATTACATTTCATCAATAGCAGACGGATACAAGGAAAAGTTGAAGCTGATGGAGTGGAAGAAATGAAGAAAAGGAACAAAAGAAATATACATGCATACAGACGTATGTATGTATGTGTATATATATGTAAATGTATATATGTATATATATATATGTAAATGTATATGTTTGTGTGTGTGTGTATGTATGCGTGTGTATGTGTATATCAAAGTATACATGTATATTTGTAACTATATATATATATATATATGTATATATTGGTGTATATATGTGTGTGTGTGTATATATACATATGTATGTATATGTATATATATATATATATATGTTTGAGTGTGTGTATATAATATATATGTATGTTTGTATATATATATATATATATATAGTGTGTGTGTGTGTGTATATATATATATATGTGTGTGTCTGGTGTAGCCATCTGGTTTCACCAGTCCTCAGTCAAATCGTCCAACCCATGCTAGCATGGAAAGCAGACGTTAAAAGATGATGATGATGATGATGATGTATATGTATATATATGTTGGAGTGTGTGTGTGTATATTATATATATATGTATGTTTGTATATGTATATATTATATATATGCGTATAGGTATATATATATTGTGTGTATATATATATGTGTATATATATATATATATATATATGTTTGAGTGTGTGTGTGTATATTATATATATATGTGTATGTATGTATATGTATATATTATATATATGTATGTGTATAAGTATATATAGTGTGTGTGTGTGTATATATGTGTATGTATACACATATGTGTAAAGACAAAATCAGATTGCCATCCGACTTAGGTTGTTAGGGGAAGACAGGGATCATTTCCGTGAATGAGGAACTTGATTTAAATGGTAAAATAGAATCATCTTCATTGTTGTTCACTCAATTCTTTATTCATGAGAAAACAAAGACTGCATTTTGTTTTGTTTTGGGGCAGAAACAATAGCAACACCACCACCGCCATCGCCGCCACCACCACCACCACCACCACCACCAACAACAACAACAACAATAGCTGCACAAGAAGTTTGCAAGTTTCCAATGGGTTGACTCGTGTCGAGAGAGATCAAATCAAAGATTGTACTTTCTGATTGGTGTGTAATGAGAAGAAAGACACATGCACACACACATACACACACACACATGTATAAATATGCATACATATTGATACACATACATACACATATGTACATGTATATGTGTGTGTATTTGTGCATAAATATATAAATATATATATATACACATACATATATATATACAAACATATATGTATATACATATATGTATATATATATGTATATATATATATATATATATATATATATATATATATATATATATATATATATATAAAGATGCATATGTGCCTACATATGGATATCTGCATATATACACATGTATGTATGAATGTATATATGTATGTATGTATGTATATATATGTATATATATATATATATATATATATATATATATATATATATATATATATATATACACACAAAGTACATATATGCATAGATATAGATATGTGTATACACACAAACATATGTATAAATATACATATGGATACATACACACACATGTACATGTGCGTTTGTGTATATGTATATGCATTTATATATATATATATATATATATATATATATATATATATATATATACATACATATATATATATAAAGATACACATATGTATATATATGGATATGTGCATACACACCACACACACACACACACACATAAGGAAGAAAAAGAGGCAACAGAAGTGTGAATTTGTTTAGACTGGAGGTTGATAAAGAAGGAAAAAGAATGGAAAAACAACTAAACAAAGAAAAAGAAGGAAAATCTGACGAAGATGATGATGATGAAGATGATGATGATGATGATGATGATGTAGGGAGAGAACAAGAAGAGATAAATATATATTACTTTCTTTGATTAGACCAGACGGATAATTTAGTGTGAGGATGCGACGAGGAAAGAGGGTGGAAACGAAGCGGAAATATGCATGGAAAGAAAGACAATAAAATAATTGAAAAAACAAAAGAAAAAACAATGAGAAACGGAAAAAGAAATTGGAGGTTTATAAGGAAAATAATCTACTGAGAAAAACAAAAAAAAAAGAAACTGAAAAACAATGGAAATAAATAGATAAATAAATGAATAAATAGAAGTTTCTTGAAGTTTAAATTGAGTGTAAAAGTTAGTTTTTGGTGGTTGTGGGACGGAGGAGATTGTTTAATGAAATAGTAGGGGAGAGAGGGAGAGAGTGGGGGAGAGGGACAGAGAGCAGAAGAGAGAGAGAGAGTGAGATATGGGGAATGAGGAATGGAGGGGATGCGGAGAGAAATAGAATTGGAGGAAAGAGAAAGAGGGAATAAATGAGAGAAAGGAGGAGAAATGGAAAACGAGAGGATGAGGAGAGAGATAGAGAGAGAAAGAAAAAGAGAGAGATAGAATTGGAGGAAAGTGAGAGGGAAGAAATGAGAGAGAGAGTGTAAGAGAGAGAAACAGGGACGAGGAAGGGAGGAATGAGGAGAGAGATAGGGAGAGAGAGAGAGATAGAATTGGAGGAAAGTAAAAGAGAAGGAAGATGTGTGTGTGTGTGAGAGAGAGAGAGAGAGAGAGAGAAATGGGAAACGAGGGGATGAAGAGAGAGAGAGAAAGAAAAAGAGATAGAATTGAAGGAAAGTGAAAGAGAGGGAAGAAATGAGAGAGAAAAAGAGAGAAACGGGGGATGAGGAGATAGATAGGGGGAGAGAGAGAGAAAGAGAGAGACAGAGAAAGAAAAAGAGGGAGGCAGAATTGGAGGAAGGTGAAAGAGAAGGAATAAATGAGAGAGAGAGAGAAAGATGAAGTCACTTACCCTGTTCTCCATAAAATCTTATGTAGCCCTGCAAAAGGTAAAAAAGAAAACGATAGAAATAGTCCATACATGAGAAATAATAGAGGTGTGGGTAAGGCTTTGTGGTTAATACGCTTGCTTTGAACCCATGTGGTCAGTGGTTCAATCTCAGTGCAAGGACATGTCTTGTATCACAGCCAGAAGAAGTCAACCAATATCTTGCAAGGGAGATATATAGTCACACAGTGTGTGTGTGTATTCATTGGCCAAATGACCATCCCCATATATATAACTATATATATATGTATATATATATATATATATATACATATATATATATATATATATATATATATATATATATATCTTTTATTTGTTTCAGTCCTCAGACTGTGGCCATGCTGGGGCACCACCTTGAAAAATGTGACCAGCATTTTTTTTAAAGCCTGGTACTTGTTCTATTTTCCTCTTTTGCCAATCCACTAAGTTATGGGGACATGAACAAACCATACACTTACACACACACACACACATATATATATATATATATATATATATATATATATATATATATATACAACAAGCTTCTTTCAGTTTCCATCTACAAATCCAGTGTGCTAAATAAATACATATATAGACACGGGCTTTGGCTGTGTGGTAAGAAGCTTGTTTCCCAACCACATGGTTCCAGGTTCTACTATAGCCTTGGGCTGACCAAAACCTTCTGAGTGGATTTGGTAGACGGAAACTGAAAGAAGCCTGTTGTATATATATATATATATATATATATATATATATATATATATATGTTTGTGTGTCTGTATTTGTCCCCCACCATTGCGTGACAACCGATGTTGGTGTGTTTACATCCATATAACATGCTAGTGGCTGAGTACTCCACAGACATGCATACCCTTGACATATTTCTCGGGGAGATTCAGCACGACCCCTTTGAATTACAGGTACAACTTAATTTTGCCAGCTGACTGAACTGAAGCAAGATGAAATGAAGTGCATTGCTCAAGGACACAGCGCACCGCTGGGGATTGAACACTTGACCTTACAATCATGAGCCAAATACTGAAACCACTATGGTTCGTTCTTTCACCGAGTGTCTTATAATAACTTTCTGGATCGGATACATTTCTTAAAAATGAAATTTTGCAGAGATAGGTTTTCAATGGAATAGAATGTGATTATATTTTGATAAAACTGAGAAAAAATAATAACATATTTATTGCAAATATACAAATGAGAAATCTATTTTATTTATTTATATTTTAAGGTAATGGATATTTTCTCATTGAAAATTCGTCTTCATTTCATAATTTTGAGTAACAACCGAGAAATTTGATAAAAGTTAAAATTGTAATTATTCTACTGGTGCACGTCATATTTCCTGATATTACCCCATGGTGGCCAAAGTATACTTCCAAAGTATACGACAGATAACGCTCAGGTATATATGAAAGAATGGTTATAGAAATTAATACAAATGATTAGATTTGAAGAAATTAAAGAAGATTAAGACAGCTTGAGGGAAGAGGAAACTCAAAAGAGGAGTAGGAGTAAGAGGAGGAAGAGGAAGAGAAGAGTGTGTGAGGAAAAAAGAGGATAGGAGGAGAATTTGAAAATAAAATATGATGCTTCTCTTTTGTGTGTTTTTGCATTTTAACGTGTTTTTCCTGGTTTCCGTTGGTCAGAGAAAATTCTGTAAGCTAGATTTTTCTACAGCCAGGTGCTCTTCCTGTCACCAACTCATTCTGCTTTCAAGGGAGGTAATATTGCTTTTATTCATTTCAAATGCTGGTAGCACAATGGCCAGACATGTTTTTGCAGACAATTGGAAATGATTGACACCAATGGGAGTGTTTGTCTACAATTAGTGCGTAATATCAAAACTAGAAAACATACATACACCCTTTAATACACACAAGATTTAAATCTGAACTAAAATTAGTTTCATGTCTCTGAAAATATAATGGTCAGAAAAGACTGTACATACAGCATGCCATGTATCTTCAGACTATCATTCATACTGAAAGTACAATATGGCTGTTCTTTGAGAAAAAAAAAAAAAAAAAAAAAGTAGTGGAGGAAAAGGGTATGGCCACAGTCTAATTACTGAAACGAGTAAAAGATAAAAGATATGTAAAGATAATGATGATAATGATGATGATGATGATGATGATGGTGTTTTGGAACTAGAATACTTTGTAACATGTCGGCTGATTTTCTGAAACAATCTTTATAAGATGCCTTGACCGAAAACTGTTGCAAGGCATCACAGGAATTTAGCAACACGAGAATGTTTAGAAACACAAGCTACTCAGAAGTTTCTCCAAGTAGAAACCAGATTAGCATGGAACTGGTAAAAGCTACCATTCTAGTTTAGACAAATATTATCCATTGCTGGCGCTATGTCAATGTATCGTCTCTGAAATTTCTCACCTATTACTGGAGACCAATTAACTGCTCAAATAACGACAACAAGTCTATCACATGAAATACTAATCTAATTATCACATTCCCAAAAGCTTCGTTTAGTTGCAAACAAACAAACAAAAATTATCTCATTTGCTTAATTTTGCATTATTTGCATATATAGGAGATTTTACATGACCAACATGAAACAAGTCTTGACAATTCCAAACCATTACAGATCTCTGAAGTTCTTATCGGTTCCGGCCCAAATTATAACGCATTCTCTTGTTTGCATACAGAATCTGATCACTTTCCTTTCATCTTATCTTTTCTTTCATTGTTTTCACTATTATTATTATTATTATTATTATTATTATTATTATTATTATTATTATTATTATTATTATTATTATTATTATTATTGTTGTTGTTGTTGTTGAAGGTGGCGAGCTGGCAGAATCGTTAGCACGCCGGGCAAAATACTTAGCAGTATTTTGTTTGTCACTATATTCTGAGTTCAAATTCTGTCAAGGTCGACTTTACCTTTCATCCTTTCAGGTCCAATCAAATAAGTACCAGCTGCATATATATATATATATATATATATATATATATATATATATATATATATATATAGAGAGAGAGAGAGAGAGAGAGATACAGAGTAAGAGAGGAGGAGGAGGAGAGAGAGATATTCACCGTTTTCACAGTCTTTCTTAGTCCATTATTGACTCTTCAAGAATATTCGTTTGAGAAATTGTAAGAATTCCAGATGATTTTGCAAAAGCTACTGACATGGTGCTGGCTTCGTAAAGTTTGCTCTGTAAGGTGAAGAATGGTAAAAAAAAAAAAAGAAAAGAAAAAAGGGAATAGAAAATAAAAAAAAGGGTTACAGCGGATTATTGAAAATTGCAAACAATGTACTGAGGAGATAAATACGAAGGAAGGAAAGAAAGAAAGGGAAGGAAAGAAAAGGAAAAAGAAACGAAGGTGTTTAAGACTCATTAATTAGCAGTTTAATAAACAAAATCTATCAAATAAGTTGCAAACTTTAAAAGAACTATGGTGGGGTTTATTTAACCTTTGAAGTCAGTGCTCCTGCTAGGTCGTGGCCCAATGACTGACACCGGTGAAGAGTAAAAGTGTATATCTTTGTTGTTTAACCCTAGGTTATCCCTTTTCATATGAGCCTATGGTTAAAGGCATTCCAGATGTGCCCATCACCATTTATTTTCTATGTTCTGGCTAATTCTTACTTCATGGTCTCCGTCTGAAAGTTTATTTTACTAATTTGTAAAAATATTCTGCTATAATCATTTTGGTAACTGGGATGGATGTGGCGGCGTGGTTAAGGATTTTGCTGCCCCAAAAATGGGGTTTTGGGTTCATGGGTCAAGTGTCTTCTAGTATAGCCTCGGGCCAACCAAAGCCTTGTGAATGAATTTGGTGGACGGAAACTGAAAGAAGCTTGTCGTATATATATGCATTTATATATATATATATATATATATATATATATATATATATATATGTGTGTGTGTGTGTGTGTGTGTCTTTGTGTCTGTGTTTGTCCCTACATCACCATTGGACACCCTCTTACCGCAGAAACAGCTGTTAGTTAATAAAGTTCATAACAATTGTTTACTCCTTTGTCATCGCAACTTCTTACACACACACACACACACACACACACAGGGCGTTCTAGCTAAATATGAAAAT
>NC_142946.1:5392290-5449790 GCF_046866305.1 Octopus bimaculoides
TATAAAAAAAAGAGAAAAATAAAAATAAAAGACTGTTTGAGATAAAGGTGACTTACTTTGCCATCTTCAAAAATTGAAGTTGTGTCAGAAATCAGTAACTGGACCCCAAAGTATACAACCAGTGAATGCCAAATAGCTGGGAAAGAGAAAACCCAAACTTTAAATAATGACAACAATAACAACTAAAAGAATAAAATTCACATTGAATTACTCGGGTATTTCCCTGACATGTAGACAATTCTTCAGACAGAAATAATCTTAAAGAATAGAGAAATCTATACAATGAGGTAGAGTCTAATAATTTCATTCAAAAGCTGGATTTTAACCATTGAACACACTACAACTAACAGTTTCACCATCTGTCAGCTCATCAGGTAATGATATTAATCAGTGTTGATGCTATTACCTAATATACCAGACAAATAGAGATTAAGAGGTTTGTTTCTCAACCAAATGGTTTCGAGTTCAGTCCCACCTTGGGCAACAATCTTCTACTTTAGCCCTGGGCTGACCAAGGCCTTGTGAGTGGATTTGATAGAGGGGAAACTGAAAGAGTTCTGTCATTTATATAGATATGTGTGAGCATGTAAATATATGTATGTGATTATATATATATATATATATATATATATATATATATATTCTTTCTGTTGAAGAGCGTAGCTCGAAACGTCAAAGACTTTCCGTATTCCCGAGCGTCATACTAATATATACTTTTGTTATTTACACCACCTGTCCTCGTCTGTTGTTATTATTTGTATATTCTCCCATATATATATATATATATATATATATATATATATATATATGAAAGTGAAAGAGGGAAAAGAAACAAACTTTTTCATCCACATTCAAACACGCTTGTCACTGGGCTGATAGCAGCAAATTATGTATATATAAATATATATATATATATATACATATATATATATATATATATATATATATATATATATATATATATAAAGACAAAGAGAGGGAGGAAGAGGCCATTGTTTTTAAAATAAAAGCAAAAGGACTTTTCTCCTTGGTACGAAAATGATGTAAGGTGGGTGAGATAAAAGAAGTCTATTTTATTAGTTACTGTGGACAATACAAAACTAGTTTCACATTTAATGTACAAACTAAATAAATCAATTTAAATGATTGATACGGAAGACAGAGTGTACTGGAAGCTTTATTATGTACAATATTATATATCCATCATGGCTTATCAGACCAATTGGTTTCGCACTAGGAATACAATAGAGTGTTAGGTAACAATCCGATTATATAACCTTACACTCATCAGAGTTAGCTGATATGGAAGGGAATATAAATCTCAGTTGATTCAGGAGAAGCAATAAATTATAGAACTCAATATAAATATAGAGTATTCTTTAATATATTATAATCGAAAGGTTACGATTTTAAAGTACTCAAAGTTACTTGTTTCCGATTGTACTTGTTTCCAATCATCACCTGGTAAAGCGAGCATAATTTTCTTTTGAGTATCCATTCTTTGAATGTTTTTTTGCAATATGAAATGAAAGCTTCGTTAGAGAATCAGACAAATCAAAGAATACATAAAATGGTATTTACCCAGAAGGTTCCATTTTAAAAACTGTTTTCCAGACAACAATTTGTTTTTGTAGTATTTTCTGTGAAATGAATGAAAGGTGTTTATGAATATACATAGATAAATTTGTACATATAGACATACATGCATGGTTATAGGTACAGGCATAGCTTATAAGAACAACTCTGAAAAAGAATATACAGGATGAGTGAAAAGCAATTCCCTATTTTAAAATACAGTAGTGCTTCAGTTTTCGAACAACTCTGATCACAAATAAATTGTACTTTATCTCCTGTCTTTGTCATATTCATTTAATACAGTAGTACCTCAGTCTATGAACACCTCTGAGCATCAGATGTGGTGTACAAGAGAGACAACTGCGCTGGTATCATCATGTGTTGCGAATGGATGAGGACAGCTGTGTGAAAAAGTGTCACAGCCTAACAGTGGAGGGAACCTGTGGAAGAGGTAGACCCAGGAAGACCTGGGATGAGGTGGTGAAGTAAGACCTTCGAACATTGGGCTTCACTGAGGCAATGACTAGTGATCGAGACCTTTGGAGATATGTTGTGCTTGAGAAGACCCGACAAGCCAAGTGAGACCATAACCTGTGGCCTATGCCAGTGGTGTATAACCAGCCCACTTATGAATACCCTTCATTCATTGGACAATAAACTTTGCTTGTGAAGACCTGTTGAGGCAAGTGAAATCAAAATCGCTGACGTGGCTGATGACAGTCCTGCCTGATTGGCACTCGTGCCAGTGGAATGTTAAAAGCACCATGGGAGCGTGATTGTTGCCAGCATAGACTGGAACCTGGTGCAGCTCCCCGGCTTACCAATTTCAGCCAAACCATCCAACCCATGCCAGCATGGAAAGTAGACGCTAAATGACTTTCAGGCCTTATGCACATAGTAGAAATAATTACTATCATCATCACCATTGTTAGCAGTATTATTATAGGCTTGCATTGTTTGACGCCATTTTGATTCACCCATGAAAATATGTTTTATTTCAAGCATTTAATTTATGCTTTTGTAAACGTAATTGACAACAGGTGAGAACTTACTTACCTGTAAATGGTGGGAATGGTGATCAGTTCTGTACAGTTGATGTCTTGCTCAAAGAGTCCATAGATGAAGATAGGTAATGAAGTGAATGTGATGTTGTAGAACATGAGAAGGAAGCTTTCAAATAATGACTGGCAAAAATAAATAATAAACAAAAGTTTATATATGTGTATATATGTGTGTGTAAACTTAGCCATCGTGACAAAAGTATACTTTCAAAATTACCCATTCATATGACGGGTAACAGTCTGGTATGTATATTGATAACTAGAAGTGAAAATAATAATAATAATAATATTATTATTATTATTATTATTATTATTATTATTATTGAGTGAGAGAGCAGCGCATACCATCAAAGTGACACTGGGGTAAAATATACGAAGCCCAGTCATGACTACCCATCTGATAAGGGTACATCAGGTGCATACATCACAACCATATATGTGTGACATGGTGATCTTATATCAAGATAAACCGTACATGACCTTGCAGGTGAGCTGGCAGAATTGTTAGAATGCTGGGAAAAATGCTTAGTGGCATTTCGTCCATCTTTATGTTCAAATTCTGCCAAGGTCGACTTTGCCTTTCATCCTTTTGGGGTTGATAAATTAAGTACCGGTGAGACACTGGAGTAGATATAATCAACTAGTCCCCTCCCCACAAAATTTCATAATTATTTTTTCATCATTTGCGACTGTAAAGTCAATTACCTGGTACTTTCTATTCCCTTTATTATTATTATTATTATTATTATTATTATTGCTAGCAGAACAAAATGCTTAGTGATATCTTGATAACCCTTACATTCTGAATTCAAATGCCATTTAGGTTGACTTTGCCCGTCATCCTTTCGGAGTCAATAAAATAAGCACCAGTAAGATATTGAGGTTGATGTAATCACCTAGAGCTCTCTCCCTAAAATTTTAGGTCTTGTGTCTATAATAAAAAGGATTATTATTATTATTATTATTATTACCATTATTATTATTATCACAAATAACAACATCCATGTAAGCAAAATATATTCACATTTAAGTATCCGGTGAGATATATTTTTCTCTCAATGACTTAACAGCGCCAGTGAAGCATGGACAACTAAATCAGGCACTGATAGCAATAAATGGTAGTTGGTTCCTGGGAATCTTTGGTCACATTCAACAGGGCATCCATTTTCGATGATTTCTAGGCATTGATCTCATGATTGAGCTTGTTCCAGAGATTTACAACCAGATGAAATCAGAGGATTGCGCAGGTAATGATGTTAGCTTAAATTATTATTATTATTATTATTATTATTATTATTATTATTATTATTATTATTGTCGTTATTATTGTTATCAGAAAAGGAACTGGGTGATTGAAAAGTGTGTCGTGTTTGAGAGAAAATGATTTGAATGAAAATTGTGGAATAATATCTTACCTGCTGAGAGAATGTATTGAAGTAGCCGTAATATATCTGTGTCGTGATGAATGCTATGTTCTGGGAGATGGAACAAAAAAAACAAAGAACAAAAAAAAACAAAGAAAAAGAGATGTATATACATGCAAACATATCATATCATATATGTGTGTGTGTGTGTACGTACATATGTGTATGTGTGTCTATATATATATAGGTATATGTAAATATGTTTATGTATATATACATATATGTGTGTATGTGTCTATCATCATCATCATCATCATCATTGTTTAACGTCCACTTTCCATGCTAGCATGGGTTGGACGATTTGACTGAGGACTGGTGAAACCGGATGGCAACACCAGGCTCCAGTCTAATTTGGCAGAGTTTCTACAGCTGGATGCCCTTCCTAACGCCAACCACTCAGAGAGTGTAGTGGGTGCTTTTACGTGTCACCCGCACGAAAACGGCCACGCTCAAAATGGTGTCTTTTATGTGCCACCCGCACAAGCCAGTCCAGGGGCACTGGCAACGATCTCGCTCGAAAATCCTACGGGAGCCAGTCAGGCAGTACTGGCAACGGCCACGCTCAAAATGGTGCATCTCATGTGCCACCCGCACAAGAACCAGTCCAGGGGCACTGGCAACGATCTTACTTGGCTTGCCGGGTCTTCTCACGCACAGCACATTTCCAAAGGTCTCAGTCAGTAGTCATCGCCTCGGTGAGGCCCAATGTACGAAGGTCTTGCCTCACCACCTCAGCCCAGGTCTTCCTGGGCCTACCTCTTCCACGGGTTCCCTCAACTGTTAGGGTGTGGCACTTTTTCACGCAGCTATCCTCATCCATTCTCACCACATGTCCATACCAGCGCAATCGTCTCTCTTGCACACCACAACTGATGCTTCTTATATATATATATTGTCTATGTGTGTATATACATATACATACATACAGATATATACATATATATGAGAGAGATATCTATACATACATATACAGACAGACACACATATTTATGTACATGTGTAAGACCACCACCACCACTAGCAACAACATTATCACCATTCATACTACCACCACCATTGACATTTCATGTTCAGTTTCTATCCTTGCATAGCTTGGCTGGGTCACCATGATTCTAAACCAGTTATTTCACAGTAACTGTCCTTAAAGGTGAAGTGAAGGATCTTGTCTCACTAATATTTTTTTGCTTAAATTTTTCGCATGGTCTTTAATGGGTGGAATCCCTTTTCCAATACCAACCATTACACAGGCAACCCCTGTATTTATATGTCAGGAGAAACAGATTCTTAAAAACACCAAATATTAAAAAGCCTCTCATCCTGATCATCAGGCTGCGATAGATAATCAAAAACATTACCTCATGGACCAAATGCATGATAAGTTTCAGCACAGTTTCTACCCACCATCTACAAAGCAATGGTCAAACCAAGGATATGTTAGAAGACATTTTCTCATGGTGCTGTTCAGTGGGAATGAACCTGGAATCACATGGTTCATCATCATCATCATTTAACGTCCGCTTTCCATGCTAGCATGGGTTGGACAATTTGACTGAGGACTGGTGAACCAGATGGCTGCACCAGGCTCCAATCTGATCAGGCAGAGTTTCTACAGCTGGATGCCCTTCCTAATACTAACCACTCCGAGAGTGTAGTGGGTGCTTTTACGTGCCACCCGCATGAGGGCCAGTCTGGCGGTACTGGTAATGGCCACGCTTAAAATGGTGTATTTTACGTGCCACCTGCACAGGAGTCAGTCCAGCGGCACTGGTAATGACCTCGCTCGAATGTTTTGCTCACATGTCACTGGCACAAGTGCCAGTAAGGCCGTGAAACAAATTTCTTATCCACACTGCTATTCATACCCCACACCTCATACCATATAGATGAATAATATTAAATAATACAAACCTTATAGAAAAAATACTGGACGAGGTTGGCCACCCGGACATAGTAGTAGTGGCCGTGTTTAAGTAGGGCTGGAATCAGGAATCGAAACTGAGAAAATGCGTAATCGCTGCACCGCACTGCTTGTCTGCCTTCTTTGCCAAACAATCCTGGAAGACGAATGGGAAGAGGAGAGAATTTTATGGTGGAATGATAGAGAGGAATAGTGGGAGGAGATTTGTGAGGAAAGTGTATGGAAAGCGGGGGGGGGGAGGATGTTTGGGGTTATGGGGTGGGGGATAGACAGCGATGACAGAAAACAATGATAATAATAACAACAGGAACAAGAACAACAACTAATGCAGCAGCGACAGTAGCAGCAAGAACAACAACGACAACAACAAAAGCAACAAAAACAACAATAGACAACATAAACAACAATGACAGCAGCAGCAACAACAACAAACAACAACAACTAATAAAGCAGCAATAACAACAACAACAAAAACAGCAACGATAACAAAAAAAAACAACTAATAAAGCTGCGACAACAACAACAACAACAACATGAAGGAAGTGTTTGACTGAAACTTACCAAGTCCCACATGAGCTTCTTGGATCATACTGACATCGTTAGCACCATCACCAATGGCAGCAGTTATGGGCCTTAATTTCGATGTCTTTATTAAATTTACTATCTGCAATGTCACAATAAAAAAGGGGCAAAAGGCATTCATTATATATTTACTCATGTATAAGTAAAACCCCTAATTTAGCATTAAATCTTGGTACAAAATTTTACCCCCTTATTGTTTTAGTTTTACCCCAATGGAGGCACATGGTTTAGTGGTTAGGGTGTCGGAGTCATGATTCTAAGATTGTGGTTTCAATTCTTGGACTGGGCGTTGCATTGTGTTCTTGAGCAAAACCCTTCATTTCACGTTGCTCCAGTTCACTCAGCTGTAGAAATGAGTTTAGCATGGAGAGGGATGGGCTCTGCCAGGCTTTCCTGCCCTAGATATGCTGCATAGCTGCAGCACCCTAACGGTCCCCAAGGGGTTAAGGGACTTGTCAATTGGCAGAATCGTCAACTGGCAGAGTCGTTCGCATGCCGGATGAAATGCTTAGCGGTATTTCATCTACCATTCTGAGTTCAAATTCCGCTGAGGTCGACTTTGCCTTTCATCCTTTCAGGGTCGATTAAATAAGTACCAGTTATGCACTGGGGTTGATGTAATCAACTTAATCCCTTTGTCTATCCTTGTTTGTCCCCTCTATGTTTAGCCCC
Organism: Octopus bimaculoides; assembly: GCF_046866305.1. Lineage (NCBI taxonomy): Eukaryota > Metazoa > Mollusca > Cephalopoda > Octopoda > Octopodidae > Octopus > Octopus bimaculoides. The sequence continues at coordinate 5,399,523 of NC_142946.1, forward strand.
TTATGGGCAATAAAGAAATAAATATTGTCAACTGTTTCAGTTAAAAATCAAATCTAAAAACAGAGATATTTATACATTATTTACATTTGACGGATATTTGTCCTCATCTTGTTTGTTGTTAACACAACGTTTCGGCTGATATACCCTTCACCTGATGAAGGCTGGAGGGTATATCAACCGAAACATTGTGTTAACAACAAACAAGATGAGGACAAATATCCGTCAAATGTAAATAATGTAAATAATTCCTCATCTCTTAAATATAAAACTATAGAGCAATTTATCATTGTCATCATTTAACATCCATTATATACATATTTAATCCATTATATATATATTTAATCTATTATACCATGTGGGCAGTGTCTGATGATTGTGCTGGGAGACCAGACATGCTATAAAACTATGTTTGGGATGTTCTCAGCACATGAAACTAATAGTAGCACATAAAAGCAGATATTGTGTTTATATATACATGCCAGCAGACCATAGAAATCTCTGGTGTTGCCAAAATATATATGTGAGATTCATTACCGATGCTTTTTGCAGTGGAATCAGACGACAGCAGAGAACTGTTGAACATTTCAGGCAGAGGGCGCACAGATCTTCCCTGTTGTGTTTCAGCAGGATGGTAAGTGTACAACCATCGACGATTAGAACATACCTGGAGCCATATGATAGTTTGTCACTGGAAGATGAAGAGGAAAGAGTAAATCAGTGAACTGGTGAGGGATGGTGATAGGCTGAACAGGGACATGTTTCTCGTTATATACACACACTCATATATACACATACATATACAGGGTGGGTAGAAAGTAACTAGGCATTAGATTGCTTATAGAATTTTTAGTATCAGTGAAGTTATGATGAAAACATTTTTTTTTAACAGACAACACTAATGGGGATTTTTTATTTTCATATTTTCATATTGTCTTATTTCTTATTTCTTGTTTTCCAGATGCCTGGTCACTTGACTGTTCAGGAGTGAGCTAAGATAGCAGCACGCTATGAAGTGTGGAATTCCATTGTTTTGGTTCAGAGATGGTGGCGTGCATGGAAAGGTAAGCACACAACACTACGTCCAGGGACAATAAAAAGTGGTCATGCAAAGCTGAAGACCACGGGCTCTGTGAATGATGCAAGAAGAAGTGGCCGTCCAACCACGTCCCGATCAGCAGAGAATATGGCAACAGTGCAGGAAATGTTTAATTGCAGCCTGCAAAAATCAACAGGTCAAGCAGCTCATGGAAACCCCATTACACGCAGGAGCTAAAACCTGAAGATTGTGACCACAGAAGTCTAGATCTCGCTCCATGTGATTTTTACTTGTGGGGTTACCCAAAAGAGGAGGTGTACAAAACGAAACCTCACACACTGGAGGACTTAGAGACACAGATTCAGGAGGTTCTCAATGATATCCCAGACGATGTCCTTCAGAAGGTTGTTCATTCCATGCCTGGCCGTTTGAGGAAATTTGTTGACGGCACCAGTGCTTACGTTGAAACATGAAGATTTCAACGCGTATCATTTGTTTCAATAAATTTGTAAAAGGAATATGGATTTTATTACCAATTTTTACTACTCACCCTAAATATATATATACGTATGTATGTATGTATATGTATCATCATCATCGTTTAACATCCACTTTTCATACTGGCATGGGTGGGATGATTTGACAGGAGCCAGCCAAGCAGAAGCCTGCACCAGACTTCTGTGACTGCTTTGGTAGGATTTTTACAGCTGGATGCTCTTCCTAACACCAATCACCCAGCAGAGTGGACTATGTATATATATGTATAGCACTGACCACTTCCCAGCCCCACACCATCATCCACACACCTACACGTACAATACTCAGAGTTTTATGGCAAGCCGTAGGTATGAGGTAATCCAATTTCCAGTCAGTAACCAATGCAGCAATAACCATGCATCAGCTGTTGGGTGAAACCATTACAGGACGCTATATATATTACACACACACACACACACGTGTGCACAAACATTTAAACAACAAAACAAACCCCACCATACAGAAAGCAGTTATTCTTACTTGACTATGTCTAGATGTTTCCTTAATTCTATTTGACAGTCTACGATATCTGAGCTGTTCAAGATATTGAAATTGGTGAGGCGAAGTTCAAAAGAACCTTCTTCAAAATGGCCAGCAGAATAACTTATATTTACAGCAGTTTCCTCTTTATCTCCAGTCAGGACCCAGATCTGGCAACGAAAAAGAAGACAATACAGTGGAAAATAAATGGAATGGAAGAGCAGAAAAGGTGGATAGTAGGAGAGATGTACAAGTAAAAAAGAGACAGAGAGATGAAAGAGGTTAGAAAGAGAGAGTGAGAGCAATAAACATACACAGACACACAAACATACATACACACACACACACACACATATATATATGACAGGCTTCTTTCAGTTTCCGTCTACCAAATCCACTCACAAGGCTTTAGTCGGCCCAAGGCTATAGTAGAAGACACTTGCCCAATGTGCCATGCAGTGGGAATGAACCTGGAACCATGTAGTTGGTAAGCAAGCTACTTACCACACAGCCACTCCTGTGTGTATATTGGTTATTGGAGCGGGATAGTTTTATTTTTTATGAATTAAGACTGGGCTGTCAGTTTTTTCACAAGATACATATACATATATATATATATATATATATATATATATAGTTCAAAATTACAGAAAACAAAAGACAAAGACAGGTGTAGGAACAACAAGCAGGTGTATTAGTTTAATGCTCAGGAAGGCTGGAAATGTCTTTTACATTTCAAGCCTATGCTCTTCAACAGAAAGGATTAAGAGGGGAAAAAAATGGAGAGAGAAAAAAATGTGCAGAGTTCAACGGTCCAACATGACGAGATGACCATACACATACACACACACACATACAGTAATCCCTTGCCATATCACAGTTCACCTATCGCAGTTCTTTATTTAAGCTTACGTCGATTCCTCCGTTGTGTTGTTTTGCATTTATAATAAAATAAATATATACAAGTCATAAAAATAATCAAAAAAAATATACAGTACAGTACTGTTTCTACTTTGTGGATTTTCACTTATGGCAGGGGGGTTTGGGAATGTAACACCTGCGATATTCGAGGGGTTACTGTATACATATCACTAACCACATAAGCTTAACATATTTGCTTTGTGTATTTGTATGTGTAAAGTGCATATCTGCTACATACTTTGATTCCTGCGTCTCTCAAGCACCGCATTGTCTCTGGAACACCATCCTGCAGTTTGTCCTCGACGCCAGTTGCTCCAAGAAGTATGAGATTATCCTCGACTTCATTGAAAACCTTGGAAAGCTGGAGAAATAAAGAAAAGACAAAAAAAAAAAGGACAATATCAGAATTTTTTTATGGCCATCACCAAAACTGAGCCAGACATTAGTTACAAGGAGGGTGATCATTTACAAGGGTTATGTGACTAGGGTGAAGGAAGAGGGGAAGGAAAGAAGGCCAGAAGGAAAGATGGAAGCAAGAATGGATGGAAAGAAAGAAAGGAAAAATGGAAGGAGGGATGAAAGGAAAGAAGGACAGAAATAAAGAGAGACTTATATCCCGTATGGTAAGATGTTAACTTCCTAATCACATGATTCCATTCATACATATGTCTGTATGTATGAATATAATATGTGCATGTGTATGTGTGTCTTTGTGTTCTTGTTTTTGTGTCCCACCACCGGTTGACTGGTGCTGGTTTGTTTATGTCTCCATAACTTAGAAGTTTCGTATAAGAGATTGATAGAACAAGTACCAGGTAGGTATAAAATATAGAAAGTGCTTGGGTTGATCCATTTGATTAAAACTCCTCGAGGTGGTGCCCCAGCATGGCCACAGTCCAAGGACTGAAGCAAGTAGAAAGAAAAGTGTCATAAACACTCCACAACAATATGTATTGAATCCTTCATTTGTTTGTTATTTGTGATTCGAGGGAGATTTCACAGCTATTTCTAGCAGGTCAATAACTACTTTTGGTACACACACCTGTGGCACAGGTGACAACATTGAAATGACAATGAATTCTTAAATTGGTGTCTAGTATGCTTGATGAGGTAAACGAAGAACATTTTAATTAAATAATTGTTTTATTAAAGATAAAAGAAAAGTGCTTAACAACTTGAAATTTAATTAAAATACTTCAAAAAATTTCATTTTTCTCCTAAATTTTAATTATGGAAAAAAAAAACCAATTAAAAACCCCATGATAACTGAAATACCACAAACACAACTTTTTCCAAAATTATGGCCTACACGATGGGATGTGGGTGCATAGGGTTAGGTGGCTCAACCTGCTAGAAACATCAGCTAAATCACCCTCAAATTATTACATGCTACATACTACTGTCTTTTGAAAAGTAGCCAGGGAGAAGGACATGCTTCATGTGAGGTGATAATGTATTTGTTCATTTACTGTGTATAACTTTTGACTCATTACATACACCTGTTTATATAATGTGCAATATTAGCATCAACCAGTCACCTAGTCCTTGAAACAGCTGTAAAAACTTATCGTCAACTTCAGCTGTGAAGACCTTAACATTGTGTAGGATCTGAAGATATTGAGGGTTCCCTAGTGAAGGATATGAGATGTTATGACACAGCCGTTTTGTGATATCTACTTAGCATTTGTGATTTGATGCTGACTTATTTGACCTTAGACATTTTAATGTTTCCCTCATTCTCTCCTTTTCCACTTCTTTCCCTCCCCCCTGTGTCCAATTCTCTCCCTCCTTCTTTCTGTTTATGTGTACAAGCATATTTCTTCATGCCTATCATGTTGAATTAATAAATTGTAATACATCTCTCTCTCTCTCTCGCTTGCTCACACTCTCTCTTGCTTGCTCACACACTCTCTCGCTTGCTCACACTCTCTCTCGCTTGCTCACACACTCTCTCTCTTACTCCTTCTCTGTATCTCTATGTGTATACTTCTGCATGTGCATGCATGTGTGTGTGTTTGCCCCCAGTGCCAAACATTACTATCACCAAAACAGGTTGAATGTCCAGTCAGCCACGCCAAATTACCAGTGCCCAAAAGGCTGTACCCAACTGTCTTACTCCAACTAATGAAGATCCTCACATTGTGCAGTAATTAAAAGACTCAGATGTCCATTAATGGCACTGAAACTGGTTGACATCAGATGTCACATGATGATGATGATGACGAAGATGATGATGATGATGTATATCTTTTACTTGTTTCAGTCATTAGACTGCGGCCATGTGGGGACACCACACTGAAGAAATTCTCAGTCGAATGAATTGAATGCAGTACTTATCTTATCAATCCCTTTTACCGAACTGCTAAGTCATGAGGATGTAAACAAACCAACACCGGCAGTCGAGCAGAGGCGGGGGACAAACACAGACACACACATACATTGATATATATGCATCTGTACCATGGGTTTCTTTCAGTTTCCATATCTACCAAGTTCATTCACAAGGGTTTGGTCGACCCGAGGCTATAGTAGAAGACACTTGCCCAAGATGCTATGCAGTGGGACTGAACCTAGAACCATGAGGTTGGGAAGCAAGCTTCTTACCACACAGTCACTCCTGATGACAATGACAACAGTGATGACGATGATGATGATGGTGATGGTGATTAAAGCTTAGTAAACTATACTGACTTGACTAAAGTACATAGTATGACCAGGTGTCAGGAGGTGGTGGTGGTGGTGGTGGCAGCAGTAGCATGGTGTAGATTGGAGCTAGCGTCTGTGGAGGTGGTCACGTTGGTGCTGTTTAGTGTGGAGCAGAGATAGTGTCTGCGGCAGAGCAGTTGTGACAGCATAGTACGTAGTGGAGGTAGGGCCTATGGCATACAAAGGTGCTGGTGATGGTGGTGGTGGTGGTAGTGGTGGTGTGGGATGTCTTGGCTGGATGTCCATTCTCCTACTGACCTACAGTCTGGCAGCACACAGGACATTTAATTGCTGTGTAGTAGTAGTAGTAGTGGTAGTAGTAGCAGTGATAGTGGTACTAATGATGACGCAGGTGGATTTAAAGATGTTGATGATGATGATGATGGGTAGTTAATAACATTGGCTTAATTAGTAATTACAATGGTGACAGTGGTGACTGTAGTGTTGGTGGTGGGGGTGATGGCAGTGGTGATAGTGGTGGTGGTGATAGGAGTGGTGGCAGTAATGGTAGCGGTGGTGGTGGTGGTGGTGGTGTTGGCAGTAGTAACCCATCAATGTCAATAAGTGTGGTGGTATTGGTAGTAGTAGTAGTAGTGGTGGTGGTAGTGATGATATTTGTACTAATAGTAGTAGTAGTGATGGCAGTAGTAGTAGTGGTTGTGATGGTAGTAGTAATAGTGGTGGTGGTAGTACTAGTGGTGGTGGTGGTGGTAATAATACTTATAGCAGTGGCAGCAGCAGCAGCAATGGCAGTGGTAGTCATAGCGATCGTTGTGATGACAGAGGCAGATTTTCAATGATGTCAACACTGCTGTGTAATTAAATGGGTTGGTCGACCATTTGCCAAACTTTCACTCTTTGAATAATAATGGTAGGAGTAAAAAAACAACAAAAACACAGCAAAAGACAATTAATTAATTGTATAATTGTCTTGACATGAGTTCTTGTTAACGAGATAATAAACTTCGCTAAAAAGTCTTGTACTAATTCTCTGTAGTTTGAGTTCAAGTGTCACCATGGTCAAATTGTTTTTTTTTTTTTATCCCTTTGGGGAGGGGCATTAATCCTTCACATCCTCCTTTTACTTGTTTCATTTATTAGACTGTGGCCAAGTTGGAGCACTGCGTCGAAGGGTTTTAATCCAACAGATCGAGCCCAAGACTTATTTTTTTTAAAGTAAATCTGGTAGTTATTCTGCCAGTTGTGTTTCAATTTTATTTTTACCAAATCACTAAGTTATAGGGATATAAATAAACCAACACCAGTTTCAAGTGGTGTAGGGAAGAAACACAGACACAAAGATACACTCATGCACACACACACACATGATTGGCTTCCATAGTTCCATTACTAAATTTACTGAAAAAACATTGGTCGACCCAGGGCTACAGAAGAAGACACTTGCCCAAGGTGCTGCACAGTGGGACTGGAACACAAACCCACAAGATTGCAAAGCAAGCATCCTAACCACATAGCCATTCCTACACCTGTTGAAATTTTCCTAAGATCAAAAAAGCCCATTCCTCTAATGTTTCTATGACAAAACAAAAATGAATGATAGAAGGGAAGATGAGTTCTTTCCCTTACTTCAGAGAATTCCTCATTGCAACCAAAATGAATGTAAACAAGGTTAGTATGTTTCTTGTTATATTGTGCGTTTCAAGACTGGCTGATTGATACATTCTGGAAATAAAGTAGCAAGTGGTGAAGTGGTAGAGTTGTTAGAGTCTTGGATGGAATACCTTGCAGTATTTGTTCTAACTTTCTGCGCTATGAGTTCAAATCCTGCTGCGGTCAGCTTTGCCTTTCATTCTTTTGTGGGGGCTCAGTGAAAAAGCAAAGGATCAGTTCAGGACAGTTTTTAGCATTCTGAGCCCTTGGGTGGCACGTAAATCAGTTACCAAGTTTAACATCACCACCATCGCCTCATCCTTGAGTTCACTCTGTTGCAAGCATCCATATCAAATCTTTAGTGCGAGGGTACCCACCTCTCTTCCTTCCACGTATATACATATATATGTGTGTGTATATATATATATATATATATATATATATATATACACACACACACACATATATATTTATACACACACACACATATGTATGTATATATAGATAAGAAAAGAAATGGAGCAACAATCAACAATTAGATGTTGATCATTGGTATAAAATGGCCATAGTTTAATTGTAGCAAAAGTAATATTTACAGCTGTTTCAGTTTGTTATTTTTGAGGTAAATTTGCATTTATCTTGTTCCATGTAACAAACATCATCAGAATGATTTAGAGTTTATCAGAGGAATATTGACAGGAAAAAAGGAAAAAGTTTGTTAAGTCTTTAGGCTTACATTTTTGTGTCCTTTAAAGGTTGCACGTGTGTGTACATTTCTTCAATTACATGAACGGAGCTCCATAGCAAGGCCTATACATAGTTGGGTAATACAACAGTAGTGACTACAGATACATTTATCCCTTAGATGGTTGCATAACCACTAACTCAATTTTCTATAAGCATATATATATATATATATATGTGGAGGTACAATGGCCCAGTAGTTAGGGCAGCTGACTCGCGGTCGGAGGATCGCAGTTTTGATTCCCAGACCGGGCGTTGTGTGTGTTTATTGAATGAAAACACTTAAAGCTCCACAAGGCTCCAGCAGGGGGTGGTGGCAACCCCTGTTGTAATCTTTCGCCCCAACTTTCTCTCACTCTTTCTTCCTGTTTTTTCAGTAAAGCTGCGATGGACTGGCATCCCATCCAGCTGGGGGGAACACATACGCCATAGAAACCGGGCCCATGAGCCTGGCTAGGCTTTAAAAAGGGTGCATAAATAAAATATATATATATCTTTATATATATATGTGTGTGTGTGTATGTGTATATGATGTCATTTGTATATACATATTGATAGCATATGTATTCATATGTATTGATTGCATTTGGAGATCAAACTCATTGAAGCATGTAAATACTGAAGAATTTGTCATTCCCAAAGGTGAAGTCTAATGTTTTCTAAAGAATTATTATCTCAGAAGACATAATTACCATTTCTTCACGGTTCTTCAAATCTTTTTTTGCTTCTGCAAGCTTTTGCTTGTATATCGTGTATTCTTCTTGCGTGAGTTTTTTCCTAGCAATTACCAAAGTACGTAGACCGAGCTAAAACAGATGGATAACACAAACATTAAAGATGAAGGAATGTGATTGGGGTTGCGTTTAAAATGAAGGCTAAAGGCAAACAGTTAATGGGCTGGAAGCCAACTGGAAACAATGTTTCCTGGGGCTAAATAACAGTAGCATTCTTCCTTTTCCTGGGACTGCCATGACATCGCCTTACTGGCACTTGTGCCGGTGGCATGTGAACAAAACATTGGACTGCCGCCTGTGCAGGTGGCACGTAAAAAAACACCATTTGAGCATGTCCGTTGCCATCACCACCAGACTGGCCCTCGTGCCAGTGGCACATAAAAATCACCCACTACACTCTTGGAGTGGTTGGCATTAGGAAGGGCATCCAGCTGTAGAAACTCTGCCAGATCAGATTAGAGTCTGGTGTAATAATAGCAATAATAATAACATTGAAAAACACCTTAGGAATGAGAACTCAGGTTCAAAATTCCCCCAAGACACCTGATGAAGGCTGGAGGGTATATTAGCCGAAACGTTGTGTTAACAACAGACAAGATGAGGACAAATATCCGTCAAATGTAAATAATGTAAAAAAGGGCCCCTTATACACGTTAAAATACGGTATATGTGTGGGTGTGTGTATATATATATATATATGTATATATATTTACATACATGTACATATGGTGGCTTCTGTGATTTTTCTGTCAACCAAGTTCCACTCACATGGCATCAGTCAATCCAAGACTATGCAAAAAGACATGGCGCTAAAAATGCTGTGTAGTGAGTAAGAGGTGGGGATTTCTGTATGTGTGAGGGGAGAGGAGTCAACTTATGGTTGGATGGCCATGGCTGTAGTGTCACTGAGCATAGTTTGGCTCATTCAAAATCGATCTGTTGACTAAACAACAACAACAACAACTATATTTCCAGGTAAATATATAATATTATCTTACCTTGGCATAGTAGTTTATTTGCTGGGAAATTAAACATTTGTGGCCGCTTACAATTCTATCCATTATGGAACATTCTGCACCCTTGCAGAGGAGGTAGATTTCATCTGCAAAAAACACATACACAGACATTATATACATGTACACACACACACACATATATATACATATATATATATAGTAATACCCCACTTTACGAGGATCTGCTTTATGAGACCCCGGGTTTATGAGTTTTTACGAGTTTTATTTTCTGTTTATGAGTTTTTGCTGTACAAGCATTTTTCCAGGAACGAATTAACTCACATATCAAGGCATTACTGTATATATGCGCATATGTCTATATATATATATATATATATATATATATATATATGTGTGTGTATATATATATATATATATATATATATATATATATATAAGTCAATGAACTTGATAGAAATAAAGAATTAAGTAAGAAATACTACAAAAATAATCATCCTACAAAAAACAAGTAAAAAGTGGGGCAAGCCCTTCTTACTGTTTTCGTTTTTCACGACAACACTCATCCTCTTTCTGTCAGAATCAAAGTCAAAGCAATCGAGCAAGGTGTATCGTATCATCTGTCCTTGATATGACACCTGAAGTCTGGATTCATAAGTGCCATGGAACACTACCTCGTACCTAAACAAATACAAAAAAAAGTGCAAAGTAGAATCATTTTCATTTTTACTGGCAGAGTCTGGGGAAAAAATGGAAAATACCCATAATCTTTGCAGACCTTCTGAGATTGGTAAGGTTCATGGTTCCCTGGACATCGGCACACTAAAGTTTCAACATCTAGCAACTGATTTCAAGGAAGCCCATAAGATTATCCATCATCTTTCCAACATCAACTTTGGCCCTCTTTTTGAATTTAAAATCTGTACCACCCATGGTCTTGCTTCTAAGAAAAAAACAGTTCAGCACCCATGACCTCTGGAAACATTTTGGGTATTAGTAGTAGGGGTGGGTAACATAAGTGATGTTGACCAAGGAGGTCATCACAAGAACACAACTTACTTTCTGCAAGCATCAAGGAATGCTTTCTCATCGGGAGACGATGCCTGGTAGCTGTATTCAATGCCTGAAACACTGTAATGTCTTCCTGTGGCGATGGACTTGAATTTGGAATAATCCACTCGGACGGTGTGACACAATGCCAGCACTTCAAAGAAATCTTGAACTTCTTGCTGCAGAAAGGGAAAAGAAAAACAAAATGAATTGTGGAAAAAACATCAAAGATATATTTTGATGAAGGACAGCTGTTGGGCTTTATACATTTTCCTTGATATACATACATACAAACATATATATATATACATACATATATACATATATAAACAAACATACATACATACACACCTATGCACACAGATACATATATACACATGCATATTTATATATGTACACACACACACACATATTTGCAAAAATGAATAGAAATGGCTTTTCTGATAATTTTGTCTCTTTAATAATTAGCATGGAAGGCAGATGTTAAATGATGATGAGGATAATGATGATGTATATATGTATGCACACATACATGAGGGTGATAAATTGAATATTAATTTAATTAACATCGGTAGAACTGTAAGCACGTCAAATTTTAAGAAGACGATTCGGGTATAGTTCTGCAAATTATAATTGAATTTAGAACGATTGTACTGATGAACCACAGACGTTTTTACGTAAGTAAAAAAGTTGATGGGGAAACCGGTACACGATTAATTCTTTATTTTGTATATGTTTTCATTTCCGTCTTGCCTGCTTATGTTCTGGTGTCTGCTGAATTTTTTCTGGAGAACATTGTTTTTCTTTGTGGTTGTGTCGTTGATGACCTCTTTCTAGCATATCGGATGTCCACTTAGTGGTCATCCCTTCTTATACGCATGTATGCACACGCATGTATGTGTGTATGTGTGCTTGCGTACTCTAGTCCTAACACCACATGATGGCTGCACATGGGCATTATTCATACACAAACAACATTGCTCATCTCCAATGCAAACATTAAATATGAAACCATAGAAATACTCACGTTGAGGACCTTTACAGGTTCTGGATCGACCTCATGTACTTCTGGTTTTTCACACAGTTGGTCCTTAAAGTCTATGTAACACCTGTCTCCAATGATGCACTGTTGGAACTTCATGGAATTTTGTGTTAACGTACCAGTTTTGTCGGTGAACAAGTATTCTACCTGCACACAATAATACAAACATTGATAGGTGAATAACAGCATTGTAGTTTGCTTGCAGCATTGTAATATGAAAGAAGGTGAAAAGAGAGAAAATAGAGAGCTTCTGACAATGTGGAAAGTTTAATAATACCTTGCACCTGAAATATAAAGGTTTTGTTAAACTTTGTCAGGAGCTGTCTATTTTCTCTCTTTTTACCTTATTGATTGGTGAGATTGAGTTGTTGTAAGATCATAGCATTTTGCGTTAATGTATCAGTTTCGTTGGTGAACAAGTTTTCTTTGCACACAAGATCAAAACATTTTATGTTAACACGTCAGTTTTGCTGGTGAAAAACTATTCTAGCAACACATCGAAACAAACATCAATACTCTTTTACTTGTTTCAGTCATTTGACTGTGGCCATGCTGGAGCACCGCCTTTAGTCGAGCAAATCGACCCCAGGACTTAATCTTTGTAAGCTTAGTACTTATTCTCTCAGTCTCTCTTTTGCCGAACCGCTAAGTTACGGGGACGTAAACACACCAGCATTGGTTGTCAAGCGATGTTGGGGACACACACACAGACACACATACATACATACATATATATATATATATATATATATATACGACGAGTTTCTTTCAGTTTCCGTCTACCAAATCCACTCAGAGGGCTTTGGTCAACCCGAGGCTATAGTAGAAGACACTTGCCCAAGGTGCCACACAGTGGGACTGAACCCGGAACCATGTGGTTGGTAAGAAAGCTACTTACCACACACCCACTCCTAATATCATCAATAGATGAGATTAAGTTGCTAAACAACCATCAAACATTGCATTTTCTATGATTTTGTAACATTCATGCCTTTCCCAAACGAAAATATTAACAGCTTAAATGAAATACAAGAGGTATTGAAACCATGTTAGTCTCGGCTTGTTGGAAGCTCACCGTTTGCTTCCCCTTGTTTGATCATTCGCTAGTTTGATAGTTTATGGAGGACTCTGGTTAAGACATTAAATTGCAGTCAGAGGTGAGGGTCCAGTCTGGGAGTTCAGGAGATTTAGGGAGTTTGAAGTTACCCCTTAGTCACCACAACTTCCAAGTCCTTTCTGGTGCAGGGCGGTATTACCTGTCAAGGACCTCAATTATGGGTCAGATAGCAGAAGATGGCCCCCAATGATTAAAGCATGCAGAGGAGGGCTTGGGTCCTGTACATGAATCACACAGGCCCGCTGGTGTGAGAGTATGCCTTGATGTCACGTGAACCATTTCCTTTGCACATCTGTCCTTGTCTTTTGTTTTGCTTGTTTTTTTTGTAAATTCCAACTATATATATATATATATATATATATATATATATATATATTTGTATATAAGTTTATGTATATATTAATATTATCTCAGTTTTAAAAAAACCTTTGATAATGTAAATATGTTAATAGTTACCAGAGGTAGCAAAATTACACTAGAAACCAAGATATCACAGCCGTTTTACAGGTAGAGATACCAAGTTAAAGTGATACATTTTGAGAAGATATGAATAATAATAATAAATGGAGCAAAAAGCATATAAATAAAAGTTCCTTTAATTCCTACACATGTTTCAAAATATATGAGAGCCCTTCTACAAAGAAGTAAGAACTGCTGGAATTCCACATATATTCATCTTCAGGGAATCAACATATAAAAGCAAGACAAATACGAAATGATGAGGTAACTTACGAGCTAAGATGTTACATGGTATATTTGTATATACATACATAAATATATAAGAGTGACAAAAGGAAAGATGTGTGTAACAGGAGTGTGCCAATGTAGAAGTGACATGAGGCACAGAACCTCAAGAAGAGGCCAATGTAAAAGCGGAACCAAAAAAAAGGCACCATGTGAAGAGTCAGTATGTGTCTGTGGATCAGAAATCAGCGTTAAGGTTGGTGGAATACACGAATGGTACCTACTTGTCCTAATTCTTCGTTGAGATCAGATGTGTTGGGTTTGGCAGCAATATTTCGGTCTTCATCATACATCGATAAATCCCAGGCAAAGAACTTTGATCCAATAAACTTCTGTACTTCTGGAACACAAAGATTAACCGAAAATTTTAGAACTGAATTGAATTATGGAAAAGAATTGGGTAGAGGGTTGAGATGAGACAGCAGTGTAACATTCAAAGATGCAGGAAAGATATTGGTTGATATTGTTGTTGCTGTTGTTGTTGTTGTTTTGCTCCTGGTCAACTAAGGTCAAGGTAGACCTATGGTTAAAAAATATTCTGGCTACAATCATCCTGTCTTCTCTTTTATGTAAAGAATTAAATGAAGGTGAACAGTGTGACATTTAGAGATACAGGTAAAAGATAAAGGCAAAGTTACTCGCAAGGGCTGGTTTCCTGGTTACATGGTGCATAAATTCCCCACCTGGATGGGATGCTGGTCAGTCACAGGGTAACTCACTTTTGCCAGCTGAGTGGACTGGAGCAATGTGAAATGAAATGTCTTGCTCAAGAACACATGTTATCCAGCCCAGGGATCGAAACCACAATCTTATGATCATGAGTCCAACACCCTAACCATTAAGCCACACGCCTTCAATCTCAGAGACACAAAATTGGTACTGGTTTCAAATTTTGGCACAAGGCCAGCAATTTCGAGATCGGAAGTGGGGAGTAAATTGATTTTACTGACCCTGAAGGGATGAAAGGCAAAGTCACCCTTGGTGGAATTTGAACTCAGAATGAAAAGACGGACAAAACACCACTAAGCATTTTCCCTGCTGTGCTAACGATTCTGCCAGCTCCCCACCTTACAGGAAAGATATTGGCTGATGTTGTTGCCTAGCTCCAGCTGAGGCAGATCTATGATCATGAACATTACGACCATGACCACCCAGCCTGTCTGTTGAATGCTTGCAACAGAATGGACCCTGTTGAAGATGCCTGTGGTGCTAGTTGTTAGTGCTAAAGCAGGCCACATGTTAAGTGCACCACCCAGGTAGGCCAAAGCAAGATTGAAACCTTCCTAACCTTTAGACTGTAACCTTTCATCCTCTGTCACAAGATCCCTTCCTTCAATGCCCCCTCTCGTCTAAAAAATTCCTTGTCTTGTAAATAACTTGGTGACCCTCCCAGTGCTGGATTGCCATGTTAAAAAGCACCCAATCCACACTGTGTAGTGGTTGACATTTGGAAGGACACCCAGCTGTAAAAAAAGCCATGCCAAAACTGACCCCACCTGAGCTGGTGCCACGTAAAAAGCACTTGGTCCACTCTGCTGGGTGGTTGGCATTAAGAAGGGCATCCAACCATAAAAACCTTTCCAAAACAGACACAAGAGTAAAGGTGCAGTCTTCTACCTGGCTAGCTCCTGTCAAACCGTCCAACCCATGCCAGCATGGAAGGCAGATGTTAAACGATGATGATGATGATGATGATGATGATGAATTTTACACACATGCGCCTGCATGCACACACACAAACACCAACATGGAGCAGTCACAAAGCACCACATTTACTCATGCATAAGTTGCACTATTTTATATTTGATTTTAATTGAAGAAAAAACCCCCCAAAAACTGGGGTGTGACTTGTGCACAGGGTAAAGGTAAAACTACAAAAAGGGGTAAAATTTCATACCAAGATTTAAGCACCAAATTAAGGGTTCCACTTATACTTGAGTAAATAGGGAGCTTCTAAGTTCTACTAAAGCTCAGGTGAGAAAACTTGTGATGATACAAACCTATAGTTACATAGAGAGAGATAGGAATGGTGTAATTTAGGATGACCAGAAATGCCAGGAAGTCTTCAACCACTTTTGATGTCTGGAATATAACAAAAACAAACAAAATAATAATGATAATAATAATAATAATAATAATAATAATAATAATAATAATAATAATAATGGGAATGACAGCGAAACGAGCTGATTACTACCTAGCTCAGATACCAGGAAACCCCAAGATGGCTGAAGTTCAAAAGATAGTGCTCATGGGAACTGCCCATATCCTACGTAAAATACTGTCTATGTGATCTCAAATTTTAAAACAAACACATAATTTTCTTATGGTTTCCTAAACATTCTCTAGAACAAAACTGTACAAATCCAAATATATGGTACCCTAGGCATAACACCTACATGAACTTCTAACTTGTTGTCTCTTGAGGTCTCTGGGTGAGACTTGGATCCAACTTGTACAAATGCAAAACAAAAGTCAAACATAAAATAATAATAATAATAATAATGGTTTTAAATTTTGCCACAAGGTCAGATATTTTGGGGAAAGAGAGAAAGAGAGTGAGAGTAGGAGAGAGAGAGAGGGTGAGAAAGAGAGAAAGCAACTTACAGTGATAGGTGCATGAGCATCGACATACCAGTGAGATGTCTTATCCATTTTCTTTGCAAACCAATAATGCAATCCTGTGCAGACACCAACCTCAGCAATCAACAGACACAGAAAAAACTTCAGATAAACATTCATCGTCCTATAAAAGAGAGAGAGAGTCTCACAGTTATTCTTCTTCCTCTTCCTGTGGAAGCAGAGGAATGCTGTTGCCAAATGTAAAGCCCTGGGTAGGTACACATGTGTCGCTGTGGGGTGAAGAAGTGAAGAAGACTATATAGAAAAATGATCTGCTCGTTTATCCCCTGTTTTGTGTAAATACATTGAAAAAAATAAAGGTGCATACAATTTTTGACTCTCCCTCATGTATATACATATATATATCATCATCATCATCGTTTAACGTCCGCTTTCCATGCTAGCATGGGTTGGACAATTTGACTGAGGACTGGTGAAACCGGATGGCAACACCAGGCTCCAATCTGATTTGGCAGAGTTTCTACAGCTGGATGCCCTTCCTAACGCCAACCACTCAGAGAGTGTAGTGGGTGCTTTTACGTGTCACCCGCACGAAGGCCAGTCAGGCGGTACTGGCAACGGCCACGCTCAAAATGGTGTATTTTATGTGCCACTCGCACAAGAGCCAGTCCAGGGGCACTGGCAATGATCTCGCTCGAAAATCCTACGAAGGCCAGTCAGGCGGTATATCCAAGAGGTTAGAGGTTGTGAATCCAACCGGCTAAGGGATAATACCTATCCAATATACTGCTGGTAGAATACCCAATTATTAATACACAAGTGTTTTTTCATTGCATGACAATTACATTACCAAGTGTAATAAATGGTTGAGGGTAAAGAATTATTTTACCATTAATCTATAGAGCAATAAGGAAATGGAGGGGATTAATAGGTGGTATTCATCAACTTATAGACATTATATTATGTCAGTTTATTTATTTACTAAAAGGACAATTATAACAATATACATACATGTATAACATATGCTTTACATATATAATATAATCCCAACGCACAAATTTCAAGGACCTTGAGTCACTCTGTTGTTTGTGCTAAATTTTAATTAATTACAAATAACAAATGTTACGTACCTTTCAACTACAGAAACTTTGGCGCTCTTGAATTTGGAATTAAGTGCCATTTTGGTTTCTTGGCCTGTGTACACAGCACAACCTTCAATAAAAGATTGGAGTTTAGAACTTAACTAAAATGTTCGACCATATTTTATTGGTTTGTTTTGTGGGATTTTGGTATTGGACTCTGGCCCAGGTGGAGCACACACACACACACTACACTCAGAGACAAGTAAAGAAAGAATAAAAGCTGACACCATAGTACATCTCCATACGTCTCACATAGAGGCACCCTCAATAGCTAAAGTATGTTGCCAGTGAAAACTATACAAGAACTGCCCCATACCTTCCTAAGGACATGGGACATCTCAGTTTCAACACAACTAATTGGTTGCGACAATGAGGGTTCCATTTGATCTGATTAATGGGGCAGCTTGCTTGCGAAATTAACGTGCAAGTGGCTGAGTACTCCACAGATATGTGCACTCTTAATGTAGTTCTCAGGGAGATTCGGTATGACACAGAATGTGACAAGACTGGCCCTTTGAAATACAAGTTACTCCTCACTTTTGCAAGCTGAGCAAACTGGAGCAATGTGAAATAAAGTGTTTTGCTCAAGGGCACAATGCTTGCTGGGGATTGAACTCACGTCCTTAGCATCATGAGCCAAATACTATAACCACTAAGCCACGTGACTTCACACAACTGATAGGATATTCACCGACCAATTCTTCATAGTCTAAACAACTTCTTGCAATGAGATATAAGTGTTTCCTTACCATAGATATATGGCGTATTACGAAGTCTGGCCCCTCTTAGAAGTAGGTTCTGTGACCCCAAAGGGATCTCAGTTTCTTCGTTTTCGTTTTCTTTGAGGCTGAGGTACCCAACAAAGTTGTACAATTCCACCAGAGGTTGTTTGCAGGTAATGGTTGCATTCAAGTCCTTCAGTTGATCTACAGTTTGGTAGCTTTTGGTTTCAGTAGCAGAGGTGAAAGTCTGTGAAAGAGAGAAAGTTAGAGGAATTATTTAGAATATAAAAGCCTAACAAACAAGGATTTGGGATTCCTGGTGCCCTGTCTCCATCATTATGCATCTTCTCTCACCCCCAACATCTTACCCCTATTTTTCATCTCTCTGCTCTTCTATGCTACTGTTGCTCTCCTCTACTTCTTCCTTATTATGGCACTGCCACCTATCACCCCCTCCCCCTCCAACTCAGTGCCAGCCTAGTGTTGGTGTAGCTGTCTTCAATGTTCTGCCGGGTGAAGAAGTTGGAGACTCAAAGAAATGTCTACGTCTGCCGATGACTACATAAAAATCTTAAAAACAATTAACACACACCTGTGACCAGGTCACACTCACTTGCAAGTGACGGCAATGGCTTTAAAAAATGCTTTTTTTTGTGTTTTTATAACTATCTCCTTTAAATTATAATGCTTAGTGTTTCTATTATTGTCCAGAATTTAATACTAAAACAGAAAAGTTTTAACAGAAGCTCCAAAAAGTAACAAGCAACATGTTTCATTTCAATTTTATCACTGGCTGAATTAGCCTTTTAAATTAATTTTAATGCTGGATTTAATTAACATACTAATTTAGTTTTATCACTGGCAGAATAATTCCAAATAAAATAAACTTCACTTGCTGTGACCCATACTAATTGGTATTTTTGTTTCAAAGACTGCTTTATTGCCAGACATGTCGCAGCCAAGATAACAGACGTTACTTTGGGGTTTATTTTTGTTTTGGTTTCATTGATGTTTAGACCCAATTTTTCAGGTACTGTTTCAAAACTTTTCTGTTGCCATAGAGCTTAAAACTGCTGCATCACAAACTAGCAGAATTGTTAGAGGATTGGACAGAATGTCTTGTGCTGTATGTCTTGACTCCTTCTGATCTGAGTTCAAATCCTGCTTAGGCTAACTCTGCTTTTTATCCTTTCAGGATCGATACATAAGTACTAGAGCAGGATGGTGGATTGACAGAATGTCTTGTGCTGTATGTCTTGACTCCCTATGATCTGAGTTCAAATCCTACTTAGGCTAACTCTGCTTTTTACCTTTTCAGGGTTGATACAAAAATACCATTGCAGGATGGTGGATTAATGAGACTGTTAGGTCAGGTGAGACACGTCTTAGTCTTTCTTTCAGCTCTTTGTAAACTGAAGTCAGGGCATTTAGCTCATGATTGTAAGGTCATGAGTTCGATTCCTGGTGGCGCACTGTGCCCTTGAGCAAGTCACTTTATTTCACATTGCTCCAGTCCACTCAGCTGGCAAAAATGAGTGGTACCTGTAATTCTAAGGGCCAGCCTTGTCACATCCTGTGTTACGCAGAATTCTCCCTGAGAACTGCATTAAGGGTACGCATGTCCGTGGAGTACTCAGCCACATGTATGTTAATTTCATGAGCAGGCTGTTCTGTTGATTGCATCAACTGGAACTTTTGTCACCATAAACGATGGAGTGCCAGTGCTAGTTCTACACCAAAACCAACACCTGTAACGGTACTAGCACCAAGCTGTCAAAGATCACCTTAAGACTGTGGAGTACTTTTAGGAGAACATTGGTGTCTCTTCTGAGACAATTTCCACAGCAAAGGTCTTTTGATGTTTGTCTGCTCACAAATGTGTGAAATATAATCGAGATATTTAGAAATGCAATATTTCTAATTTCAAAGAAAATTGCTTTCGGTCTTACCTTCAGGTTTGTTTCCCCGTCGAGGTTGGCAGTAGTGACATAACAAGAACCTTCAGAGTTATCTGATGAGATCATGACCATATCACAGGGGAAGCCTTTGTTGATGCTCACTCGAACAATGTCTCCAACCTGAAGGCAAACAAACAAAAGAAGAAAAGGTTTGGGTATTGCAAGGAACAAAAGAGACAAAAATTACCACAGGTTATTATAATCTGTATTTTGGCTAATTTTACTCATTGAACTGTGTCCATGCTGGAGCAACAATTTGAAGATGTTTTTAGTTGATAAAACTGAATTTCAATACATATTGTATCTGGTACTTATTTTATCGATATTTTTTTCTTGAACTGTTAAGTCTCAGGATTAAAGGGACACAATATAAGCAACTTAACTGTTAAGACCAGTGTACACAAATACAGACCCCCCCCACACAGATCCGGAGGCACATGGCTAAGTGGTTAGGGTGTTGCACTCATAATTGCAAGAGTGTAGTTTCAATTCCTGAACCTAGAGAATGCATTGTGTTCTTGAGCAAGACACTTCACTTCATGTTGCTAATACAGGGAAAATTTATTAGAGGCATGATGGGGGAACATTTATAAACAATATTGTTATGTTATATAAAATAAAATTTAAGAATTCCAAAATGATATCCTAACCAAAATAGCTAAAAGGTGTGTTGGTATCAATTATAAACATTAAAAAAGGATGTTTATGTAGAATCAGTTTAATAGCCATTCTTGTAATTAATTAATTAATTATTAGGTGGTTTCTATAAAGACTGCTCAAAGCACTTACATATGGAATATCTGGAAAAATATACATACTATCTATTAATTTTAAGCCATGAATCAGAAGCCGGATATTGAGATAATGGTAATACACAGACATATTTAAACAAAAGACAGATGAACATATATGGAAGTCCATCATATATATATATATATATATATATACATATATATGTATGATAGGCTTCTGAACAGTTTCCATCTGCCAAATTCTCTCACAAGACATTGGTTGGCCCGGGATATAGTGAAAGCCATTCATCCAAAGTACCACACAGTGGGACTGAAACCAAAACCACATAGTCACAAAGTGAGTTTCTCAACCAAACATTGATGCCTGTGCCTGATAGTAAAAAAATAAAGCAAAAAAAAAAGCAGTACCAACAGCAAAAAGACAACTAAAAACATAAAACAAAAGTGAAAGTGCAAGTGCAAGCATCCACCTTAATATCCTTTGCTTTGATTTTCTCCAATTCTCCATTACTCAAGACATCTACCAACTGATTGTTGACATCATTATCAGCTCTGTGTCTTAACCAATCCTCGTAACCCTGAAAATAGAAGAGACAATAAAGGATAAATGAGCAAAAAAAAAAGCATTACAAGGTAGTGAAGTCACTATAATCCTGTCCTGTATTGCCAAAGACTATTCAACCCCTTCAGTGATGGTGCAACAAGAAAATGCACTAATTAATTAATTAATAATTATTAGGTGGTTTCTATAAAGACTGCACAAAGCACTTACATATGGAATATCTGGAAAGATATACATACTATCTATTAATTTTAAGCCATGAATTACAATTGTTGGTGACAGGAAGGGCATCCAGTTTGTGAAATTAAGTAAAATGACATAGAGTTGGGTAAGAGTTAGTGAGAGGATTACAAGAGTGGCTGTGTGGTAGAGAACTATAAAATTTGATTTGATTTGATTTTGTTGTTGTAAAGATGATTTGTAATGAACAAGGTTTTTGAGGAGTTGTCGGTCGGCGGGCGCCGGTGCCTCTCACATTTTTTACTCATCTTTTTGTATTCATTTCATTCATTAATGTCTGTGTCCAGCCGCAGCTTCTTTATGTCTGTTTGTCTTTGTTTGTCCCCTCTATGTAATGACTTCATGGCAAAATTAATGAAATAAAGAAACTTGCTTCCCAACCACATAGTTCCAGGTTCAGTCCTACTGTGTGGCACCTTGGGCAAGTGTTTTTTTACTATAGCCTTGGACCAACCAAAGCCTTGTGAGTGGATTTTGCAGACAGAAACTGAAAGAAGCCTGTAGTATATATATATGTATATGAAAGGCTTCTTTCTTACATATATATATGTATGTATGTGTGTGTGTCTGTGTTTGTTCCCCTCTCTCCTGCCATCACTTGACAACCAATGCTGGAGACTTTATGTCCTCATAACTTAGTGGTTTGGCAAAAGAGACTGATAGAATAAATATTAGGCATACAAAGAACGAGTCCTGGGGCTGGTTTCTTCAAGTAAAACCCTTTAATGCAGTGCTCCAGCATGGCCAGTCATATATATATTCTTTAATTCTTTATATTTATATATGACAGGCTTTTTTTAGTTTCTGTCTACCAAATAGACTCACAAGGCTTTGGTTGGCCTAAGGCTATAGTAGAAGACACTTGCCCAAGGTGTCAGGCAGTGGGACTGAACCTGGGACTGTGTGGTTGGGAAGCAAGCTTAACTTACAGCCATGCCTGTGCTAAAATGGAATGACAACAACAACAACATAGATAACTGCTTATATCTGCATAAGAACTAAGTTAAATGTTTGTCTTCACAAGCACTCCTCTCCTGCAACAAAAAACGCAGAGTTGAGACACACCCACTTTCTTGATATAAACAACATAAAGAAATAAAAAAGAAGAAAAAACCCCAATAACTAAAACAACGATAAAAAGAGCAATGCAAAATAAGGAAGGCTGGGACAGTTCTTCTCCTCTTGATGTGGCATAGTAACGCTGGTCTTGGCACTCCTTGCTTCCGTTCAACCAAGAATGAAATTAAATGCTTGATGTTAGAAATTATAATTTATTCATTCTTACATTCATTTGTTCCAGTCACCGAATTGAAGTTTTGTGGATAATAAGAATGGTGATTGTTAATTATAACCATAACCATAATGACAATAATGGCTGTGTGGTAAGTAGCTTGCTTACCAACAACATGGTTTCGGGTTCAGTCCCACTGCGTGGCACCTTGGGCAAGTGTCTTCTACTATAGCCTCGGGCCGACCAAAGCCTTGTGAGTGGATTTGGTAGACGGAAACTGAAAGAAACCTGTCGTATATATGTATATGTATATCTATGTGTGTATATATATATGTGTGTGTGTGTGTGTGTATATATATATATATCAGTGGTGGCATGGAGAGGGGATACTGGTATGCATTGGCAACTGCTGGTCTTCCATAAACAACCTTGCCCGGACTTGTACCTGGGAGGGTAACTTTCTAGGTGCAATCCTATGGTCACTCATGACCGAAGGTTTGCTCAGCATATATATATATATATATATATATATATATATATATATATGTATATATATATATATATATATATATATATATATATACACAGGCACAGAGGTGAGCACACAAGTGCAAAACAAGATGGAAAAAATAGTACTCGATTACCAAAGGTAGAGTAATATGCTTTTTATTAAAGCTGCAAAATTGCCACAGAACTGTTACTTGGAGTTTTAAGTTCCCATTCGACAGACACACAACTGTACGATGAACAGGAACGTGAAACTCTGAGTGACAGTGGTGTGATAATTTCGCAAATTAAAATAAAAGTATGAATATATATGTGTGTGTGTGTGTGTGTGTGTGTGTGTTATTAGAGAACAATAAGGAAACCTGTTGTACTTGAAAGATGTGGACTGACTGACCTGTAGATATGAGGAACATTTGAAATTTCTAATGAAGTCACAAAACTAGAAGTGTGTAGTGTGTGTTCATAGAGGTGTACCAGAAATTAAAAGTAGATATTTATGTGGGTGTGTGTATGCTGACTCATGTGTGTGTGTGTGTGTGTGTGTGTGTGTGTGTGTATATATACATATATATATATATATGTATATATAAATGTATACATATATATACATACACATATTCATATCATTATCATCATAAAAAGACACCTTTTGGTCATGAATGACCATGGGATTGTACCTAGAAAGTTCCCCTCTTAGGCACAAGTCCAGGCAAGGTTGTTTATGGGAGACCACCAGCCGCCACTGATGTTATCCAAGGGAAAGGCAAAGGGGCCAATACAGCTTGGCACCAGTGATACCACAACACATTTCTACAGCTGAGTGAACTGGAGCAACGTGAAATAAAGTGTCTTGCTCAGTGTATACATACACACATACATACACGCATACATACACACAGACACACATACATACACACATTGTCCAACCCATGCCTGGTCCAGGAATCGAACTCACAACAACCTAACGATTGTAAGCCCAATGTTCTAACTGCTGAGCTATGTGCCTTTACACACACACACACACACATATACACACACACACATATTCAGACACACAGACACACAGACACAGATAAACACACAGACACACAAATCTCAAGAGGTGTCAAAAAACCAGGCTATGCTTTTGTCGTAGGCTGAAAGCAAACGACCCATTACAATACTGGTGAGGTCGTTGTTCTCAATGAATGATAAACTTATTTACACACACACACACACACACACACACACACACACACACACACAGATTCATACATGCATTTATATACAGGGTGCAGTGAGTAACTAGTTGTCTAAATTACGCAATGTTGTCTGTTTCTTAGAGAAAATATGTCTGGCCATGGGAAAAATACTACCTGTGACCTTGCCTGGAAAGAGGTGAGGGTTAGCAACGGGAAGAGCACCCATCCATAAATAAATCTGCCTCGACAAATTCCACCTGATCCAAGCAAGCATGGAAAAAAAAAACGATTACAATAATTCCACCTGATCCAAGCAAGCATGAAAAAAAAAAACGATTACAATAATGATGATGATGATGATGATGGTGATAACGATGATGATTATAATTATGATGATGATGATTATGAAGATAGTGATGATGATGATGACTATGATAATGATGTTGATTATGAAGACAATGATGATGGTGATGATGATGATGATGATTATGATAATGATGACAATTATGAGGAAAATTATGACGATGACGACGACGATGATGATGATGATGATGATAATGTCGATGATGATTGTGACTACGACAACAATGCTGACTCCAAAAATTCTTTCCTTCATTCCTGAAGACATTTCATTTGGTAGTTCTCTAGTTTTTGCTAGCGCTGCATGTCCCAGATATTTCCTCATTTCCTCAATTCTGATGCAATCTCAAGAACTGTCTACAGATTCCATTACAATGCCGACATCATCAATTCCAGCCGCCAAACGTACGACAATACATCAGCTCTTTCTTTACTAGCGAAGAGCCATACTACCACCATTTTACGAAAGGTGTACCACATGTCACACTGTTACACATGTAACTTAAGCAGTTTTTAAGACTAGGGTGTGGGGTTCCAGAATGCTCTCATTTAGACGTAAATATACACACATACACACACTTACACAGACGTTTACATAAATCTACACATACACACACCTACACACAAACATGTACATAAGTATACACACACTTTCAAACATACACACACCTACAGATATATACATATATATATATATACACTTATATACACACATACTTGTACACAGGCATATACATAAATCTACATACACACACACATATACACATATGCACACCTACACAGATATATACATAAATATACACACATATATATACACATACTTGTACATGGGCATATACATAAATCTACACACACACATGCACACATACACAGATACACACATATATACATAAATATACACACATATATATACACATACTTGTACATGGGCATATACATAAATCTACACACACACATGCACACATACACAGATACACACATATATACATAAATATACACACATATATATACACATACTTGTACATGGGCATATACATAAATCTACACACACACATGCACACATACACAGATACACACATATATACATAACTATACACACATATATATACACATACTTGTACATGGGCATATACATAAATCTACACACACACATGCACACATACACAGATACACACATATATACATAAATATACACACATATATATACACATACTTGTACATGGGCATATACATAAATCTACACACACACATGCACACATCCACATATACACACATATATACACACATACTTGCACACATACACAAATACACACACCGTTTTGAAGTCACGGTGCCACCGAAAATGTAGGATGCAACATTGTTGCAATTTCTGCAGTTTTGAGGGTGAAAAAAGACATTCTCAAAATAAACATACATGTACATGTGTGTGCATGTGTTTATATATCTATGTGCATGTGCATGTGAAAGCATGCACATGTATGTGTATATGTGTGTAGGTGTGTGTTTGTGTGCTCGTGTATGTATGAAAGTATGTGTACAAGTGGTATACATGTGTATGAAAGTGTGTGCACATTTATATATCTATGTGTGTATGTGTGCATGTGTATGTATGAATGTGTGTGTATGTTTATGTAAACATCTGTGTGTGTGTGTGTACATGCATGTATTTATGAGTGGATGTGTGTACGTGTGTATATGTGTGTGCGTGCGTGTATGTGCGTGTTCCTTCTCAATTTAATTGAAAACATGTGAAGAAATATTAATTGCCTTTAGGATGGAAGTGAAGAGAGTGTGTGTGAACGTGTGTGTGTGTGTGTGTGTGTGTGTGTGTGTGTGTATGTGAGCAAGTGTGTGTGTATGTGAATGTGTGTAAGTGAGCAAGTGCATGTGTGTGTGTGTGTACGAGAGCATGTGTGCGTGTATATGAGCAAGTGTGTGTGTGCATGTGAACGTGTGTATGCGTATGTGTACATGAACGTGTGTGCATGTGAGCGTATATGTGATCAAGTGTGTGTTTGTGTGTTTGTGAGTGCGTCCATATAAAAGGTTTATATGTATGTGTGTGTGTATATTTATGAATAAATCTGTGTGTAAATAAAAATGAAAGTGTGTGTGTGTGTGTGTGTGTGTATTTATATCTGAATATGTGTGTGTGTTCACGCTGGGATGAAAAGTAGGTCGATTCTATATTTCTTATTCAAGAATTATACAGATTCTATGACACTTGCAATACAATACCCCCTCCCACCAAACACGTATGCACCCCACCCCACACACACAATTCTGTTATTACATAATGCAAGCATTTTATTTTGGGTTGTGTGTTATTTTAAATGGCTTATAAACACCTTCCACGCTGCAATTGTTTGAGAAAATACAGTTCTATATTTAAGAGATGAGCAATTATTTACATTATTTACATTTGACAGATATTTGTCCTCATCTGGTTTGTTGTTAACACAACGTTTCGGCTGATATACCCTCCAGCCTTCATCAGGTGTCTTGGGGAAATTTCAAACCTGGGTTCTCATTCCTAAGGTATTTTTTGATGTTATTATTCATCATCATCATCGTTTAACGTCCGCTTTCCATGCTAGCATGGGTTGGACGGTTTGACTGAGGACTGGTGGAACCAGATGGCTACACCAGGCTCCAATCTGATTTGGCAGAGTTTCTACAGCTGGATGCCCTTCCTAACGCCAACCACTCTGAGAGTGTAGTGGGTGCTTTTATGTGCCACCGGCACGAAGGCCAGTCAGGCGGTACTGGCAATGGCCACGCTTAAATGGCATCTTTTATGTGCCACCTGCACAGGAGCCAGTCCACTGACAATGACCTCACTTGAATGTTGTTTTTCATGTGCCGCCGGCACAAGTGCCAGTGAAGTGACGCTGGTAATGATCAATCTTGAGGTTAGTAGCCCACACTCTTAACCACCATGCCATATGCCCGTGGGCAATTATGGAGTGAATTTTAGGGCTTATAAATCTAATATTCTTCTCTCCTTCCTTGATACTGGTTCCCATATGCTACTCATATCTGCACTCGGTTTGCTTAGGAGGTTGTTGTGTCCTAGCATATGTGATGCTTCTTTTAGTTTCCTTATTTTCCAGTGATGTTCTCTGTCTGTTATTTTAACTTCATCCCATCTGGTGTTGATATCATGATCAAATGCAAACTTGTTGGGGTCGGGAAGGGCATCCAGCCATAGAAACCCAGCCGAAAGTAAGACATACGAGTGAGGTGTGACTCCTGTGTAATTCTGAATAAGAAATGACTTCAACTGTTATGACTCATCGTGGACAGCCATCGTGGAAAGCTGACGTAAGACGAGGAGGAAGAGGCGGAGGAAGGGGATGGTGGCGGTGGTAGTGATGGTGGTGATAGTAATGATGGTGATGATGGTGGTGGTGATGGTGGTGATAGTGTTGGTGGTGGTGGTGGTGGTGGTGATTATGATGGTAGTGTTGTTGTTGGTGGTGATGAGGGTGGTAGTGTTTGTGGTGGTGGTGATGGTGGTGATAGTGTTGGTGGTGGTGGTGATTATGACAGTAACAGCAGCAGTGATGATGAAGAGGATTGTAATGACAATGACGATGATGATGATGATGATGATAATGATGGTGGTGGCGGTGGTAATGGAGATGATGATGATGAGGAGGAGGAAGAAGAGGAGGATGCTGGCAGCGGTGACAACAACAAGCAGTGCAATGTCAGCAACGAGGACAGCGACAACAACAAGAACAATGAACATGGCAAAACTGATGATGATGATGATGATGATGATGATCATAATGATGGTGATGAGAATGTTGATGATAGTGGTGGCGGTGGTGGCGGTAACGCTTGACAATGGTAACGATGACACACATCTTGGAATGTGTGTTTAGGGGAAGATAATAACAAAGAATATTATGGACTGACCAACCCATGCCAGCAAGGAAAACAGATGTTAAATAATGATGATGATGATGATGATGATGATGATGATGATGATGTTTAGGTTGTCGGGACTTGAAAATCCAATTTTTTCTTCTGCCGTCCATTTTTCTTTATCAAGTTGTTTGTGTTGATTCTTGATAGAATAAAAAAACCCAGGCAGGATGGGTACGCCACCTGGTGATCAATACAGCTGATCGAGAAAGGTCAGTTGTATTGATTACTTAGCATATGCGGACGTGTGTGTGTGTGTGTGTGTGTGTGTGTGGTAGGGACAGGGGGGAGGGGAAATAGATAAATGTCTATGTATGCATGTGTGTGTGTCTGTATGTGTGTGCATGTGTGTATGTGAGTATGTGTATATGCATATGTGTATGTATGCGTGTATGTGTGTATGTGTATGCATGTACACATGTACGTGCGTGTGTGTATATGCGTGTATGTGTGTATGTATGTGCATATGTATGTATGAATGTGTGTGTGTGTATGTGTTTGTATGTGTATGAGTGGATATATGTGTGTATGTATGTGCATATGTACATATGAATGTGTGCATGAATCATCGTCATCATCATCATCGTTTCACATCCATTTTCCATGCTGGCATGGGTTGGACAATGTGTGTATGTATGTGTGTCTGTGTGTATGTATGCGTGTATGTATGTGTGTATGTATACACTGAGGATGCAGAATCCAGAGCTGTACGAGAGCCTCCCAATAGTCAGCTCGAAAATAACACAGAGGAGACTGAGGTTAGCTGGACATGCTGACCATCATTCAGAGTTGATACTGCACTGAGTGCGCCTGTGGGGGTCCCTGCACGGACATACTAGAAGGGGGAGACCGAGGATGACATATGTTGATGCCCTAAGGACAGACATTGGTCTCTGGGAGAGTCAGGACATGGCAGCGATGATGAAAGACTAAAACCGCTTGAGAGGATTCGTCCATGGATCTTGGCAATTTTTACCCACCTTAGAATATGAATGCATGTATCTTTGTATTCACATGTATATTTATGCATGCACACATATATATATATGTGTGTGTGTGTGTGTGTGTGTGTGTGTGTGTGTATCTATGTGTGTGTTTGTACCTATGTATGTATGCTTGCTTATATATGTGTACATGTGCATTTACATTAATTATGAAGCACAGATGGCTTTGATATTATGATATTTGCATCTAATTAGGCATGTATGCACATGTGTGCATGTGTGTCGGTAGATTTAGTGCATCACAATATGGTGTTGCATGGATGCAATTAACACTGGATGAGACGAGCCACCCTGCATTAAGATGTGAAATGTAAGATCTTCTCTACCCCAAAGACGGAGGCTCGTCTCATCCAATGTTAATTGCATCCATACAACACCATATTGTGTGTGCATGTGTGTGTGTGTGTGTGTGTGTGTGTGTGTGTGTGTGTGTGAATAAGAGTACAAGTCTAAATAATTCCTAAAGGATCAGAGCTTAATCAATTAACCTCAATCAATAGTGAAATATTTGATAAAATTGGTTGATACAATAAGGATCGAGTAAACGAGTGCTGGAAGCAATAATAATTGATTAAGAAAGGGGGGAAAAAACTCCTTGAAGGCAGTGCTCCAGCATGGCTGTAGGCCAGCGACTGAAACCAGGAAATGAATGGAAAAAATAAAAGAATGTAGGAGGTTTTATTTACATACCTGTTTAACTGCTGTGACGGAGACTACAAAGAGCAACGGAAGAATGTTGGTAGCTGGACTCACTGGACTGTCGATGATCAACTGATTAAGACATGAAGAAGAAGAAGAAGAAGAAGAAAGGAAGAAAGATTAAAGAATGAATAAACAAATAGAATGACTAAAATATTATGCATAAACAACTATGGGTGGTGATGGTGATGGTGATGATGGTGATGATGATGGTGATGATGATGGTGATGGTGATATGTATCAGGTAAGTGTGAAACTTGTCCCCCCCTCCAACATCGCTTGACAACCGATGCTGGCGTGTTTACGTCCACCGTAACCTAGCGGTTCAGCAAAAGAGACCGATAGAATAAGTACTAGGCTTACAAAGAATAAGTCCTGGGGGGGTTGATTAGCTAGACTAAAAAAAGGCGGTGCTCCAGCATGGCCACAGTCAAATGACTGAAACAGCAAACTACTGCTATCATCTATGGCAGTGGTTCCCAACCTTTTCACTACCAGGGACCCTTTTTTATTTAAATGAGGTTTCCCATGGACCCCAGTGTATCGAAAGGTCTGTCAGCTTAACATGTTCACAGACCCCCAGTACAACCTTTGCAGACCACAGGTTGAGAACCACTGATCTATGTCTTGTACTGTGTTGTTGGCACTCCGTCGCTTATGACGTCGAGGGTTCCAGTTGATCCGATCAACGGAACAGCCTGCTCATGAAATTAACGTGCAAGTGGCTGAGCATTCCACAGACACGTGTACCCTTAACGTAGTTCTCGGGGATATTCAGCGTGACACAGAGTGTGACAAGGCTGACCTTTGAATTACAGGCACAACAGAAACAGGAAGTAAGAGTGAGAGAAAGTTGCGGTGAAAGAGTACAGCAGGGTTCGCCACCATCCCCTGCTGGAGCCTTGTGGAGCTTTTAGGTGTTTTTGCTCAAGAAACACTCACAACACCCAGTCTGGGAATCGAAACCGCGATCCTATGACCACGAGTCCGCTGCCCTAACCACTGGGCCATTGCGCCTCCACTCTTGGACTGTACAGATGGGACATTTCAGCCAGCGAAAGAGCAAAGAGACTAAAACCAGGCCAGAGATGTGTGCCTCATTATTCGATTATGGCATTTGGCACAAAGGAGGAGTTGCACTGATCCAGGTAAGTTGTCTGTCGCGACGGATAGAATGGAATGTAAATTAACACGAGCTTTTAATGGACAGTTTTAATTTGGACCACTCTAACCCTTTGGCCCAAATAATACGTGTTTTTACCTGTTTTGTGTGGAACAGAGAGAACAAGGCAGAAAAGTACAATCAGAAAGATCTTAATGGATGTTTGATTGCTTTGCATTAGCCATGCACAAATAGTGAATATCTATATTGGTATTTTTAATAAAATTACAAGAAAGACGAGAGTGAGAAAGAGAAAGAGAGAGAGAGAAATCAATACAAGTAATCAATATGGATATGGATATTGATCAATAAGTACAATGGCTGGAGAATCCCAGTGATTGTCTAAGATAAGGCAGGCGCAAGCATGGCTGTGTGGTAAGAAGTTTGCTTCCCAACCACATGGTTTGAGGTTCAGTCCCACTATCTAGCACCCTGGGCAAGTGTCCTGGGGCCACCTAATGCTTTGTGAGTGAATTGGTAGTCAAAAACTCCCTCTCATTTTCTCTCACATTTTGGTTTCAAAAGAGGCATAGCGTTGCTTGGATTTCTTTGATGTGAAGCTATGTCTGCTACTTTTGAGACTCACAGGCTTGATTCTTTGCATAATGGCAAAACGTATATATAGATCTGGAACTTCAACATAGATTGTTGTATTTATGGTGAGACACTGATGAAGTAAATTGCATGAGTGCATAATGTTTCTACTAGTGTTATGTAATTATTTAGGCATTTTCTTGAAACATGTGTATTTCCTATAAAGCATTTAATACCACACCTGTCTTCTGTTTATTATATATATATATGTATATCGTATCTTTTACTTGTTTCAGTCATTAGATAAAGGCCATGCTGGGGCACTGCCTTGAAGAATTTTATTTTAGTTGAATGAATTGACCTCAGGACTTTTTTTAAAAGCCTAGTACTTATTTTATCAGTCTCTTTTGCTGAACTGCTAGATTACAGGGATGTAAACACACCAACACCAATTGTCAAATAGTGATGGGGGACAAACACAGACACAAAGACACACACACACACACAAAGACACACACACACACACACACACACACACACACACATAAACACGCAACAGGCTTCTTTTAGTTTCCGTCTACCACATCCAGTCTGAGGCTACAATAGAAGATCCTTACCCAGGTACCATGCAGTGGGACTGAACCCGGAAGCATGTGCTGAGGAAGCAATCTTCTTACCACACAGCCATGCCTGAATGTATGTGTATGTGTGTGTGTGTGTGTGTGTGTGTGTGTGTGTGTGTGTGTGTGTGTGTGCATGTGCGCGCGTGTGTGTTTGTGTAGATGAACTTGAGATGTAAATTTAACCCAATATCAACAATTCTCATGTCTACAGAAGTTGTTTTACCAGAACAACAGAACAAGAGAATAAAAGAACAACAGAACAACGGATTACAAAGAAACGAGACTAGAGAAAGAAAACAAACAAACAAACAATAACTAGAAATAAAAATTGAATGAAGCATTTAGATGTTGCGTAGAGGGGAGAGGTAGAAGGAGACAGGGAGAGGGATCTGACTTGCTATTGCACTAATTGACCTCAGTATCATGGACCTGAGCGAGAGAGGGAGAGAGAGAGAGAGAAAGAGATAAATTGATGGGCAAACAGATAGATAGACAGACAGACATATAGATAGACAGGTAGTTGGAGAGATAGATAGATAGATAGATAGATAGATAGATAGATAGATAGATAGATAGATAGATAGATAGATAAATAGATAGATGGATAGATAGATAAATAGATAGATAGATAGATAAAGAGAGAGATGGATGGATAGATAGATAGATAGATAGATAGACAGATAGATGAAGAGATGGATAGACAGAGATGGGTAAATAGATAGATAGATGTGTATACACACATATATAGATAGATAGAGATAGATAGATAGACAGATATAGAGATAGATAGAGAGAAAGATGGATAGACAGATAGATGGATAGATAGATAGATAGATAGATAGATAGATAGATAGAGAGAGAGAGAGAGAGAGAGAGAGAGAGATAGAGATGGATATGTAGATAGATAGCTAGCTAGATAGGTAGACAGACAGATGGCTAGATAGATAGATAGATGGCTTGAGGTCGACTTTGCTTTTCATCCTTTCAGGGTCGATAAAGTAAGTACCAGTTATGCACTGGGGTTGATGTAATTGACTTAATCCCTTTGTCTGTCCTTGTTTGTCCCCTCTGTTTAGCCCCCTGTGGGCAATAAAGAAATAAGATAGATACTGCAAGAGTTATTCCCTTCCAAGTTCAAACTGAATGTGAAGAAGCCATCCATATGCATGTGTGTTTGTGTGTTTGTGTGTGTGTGTCAATGGAAAATAGGCACACACACACACATACATTGATGTTTACTGGCGAGAAAATTGACCACGGACCCTGTGCGTCAAACAAAAATAATACCTTGCTGTATTTATTCCACCCTGAGGTGCACAGTCTCTTCTTTGTTGGATCCCACGATCACAAATACAATGAACCAAGCGAATAACCACCGGCCATGCTGTAACCACCACCACCACCACCACCACCACCACCACCACCGTTAGCATAAACGCCCCTCACCCCAACAACAACAACACAATGAGGACCACCAGTGTTTATTTTTTTTCACAAAAAGCAGGGTACAAAATAAACATAAAATTAGTGCTGATATAAGAGGGAGAGAGAAAAGGAGAGAGAGAGAGAGAGAGAGAGAGAGAGAGAGAGAGAGAGAGAGAAAGAAAGAGAAAGATAGAGAAAGATAGGGAAAGATAGAGAAAACGGGGGGGGGGGATATAGACTGTTAGGGAAAATGTTAAAGAGAGGGAGGGAGGGCAGGGGAGGGGAGTATATACAATGGCAGAAATAAGTCAATAGTCAGCAATAAATTACTATTATGTATTATGAGGTATGAGAGAGAGAGAGAGAGAGAGAGAGAGAGAGAGAGAGAGAGAGAGAGAGAGAGGGGGTATAGAGCGAGAGAGAGAGAGAGAGAGAGAGAGAGAGAGAGAGAGAGGGGGGTATAGAGCGAGAGAGAGAGAGAGGGGGTTAAAAGGGAGAGATAAGCAGAAAGACAGAGAGAGTGAGAAACAGGTAGGGAAAGAGAAAGAGAGAGAGATAGAGACAAAGTGAGAGAGGTGCACGACAGTAGAGGTACATGCTGGAGAGAGAGAGAGAGAGAGAGGGGGAGAGAGAAAGAGAGGGAGAGAGAAAGGAAGAAAGTGGAAGAGGTATACAGTGACATGGTATATGTTAAAGAGAGAGAGAGAAAGACAGAAAGTGAGAGAGGGGCAGAGAAAGAGAGAGAGAGAGAGAGAGGTAGAGAAAAAGAGAGAGACAGGGACAGAGAGGAGCCCAACAATAGAGGTAAATGTCAAAGAGGAAGAAAGTGAGAGAGGGGGGAGAGAGAGGGGGAAAGGATGTGTACACTAAGAGGGTTATATGTCATGAGTTGACCAATAAATTACTACCTTTAATCAATTACTAGTAACACTTTTTTATATAGAGAAGAAGAGATAGGCAGATAAATAGACAGAGAGAGAGATAGATAGACAGGTAGTTAGATAGATAGATAGAAATAGATAGACAGAAAGAGAAATAGATAGACGGACAGATATATATATATATATATATATATATATATATATATATATATATATATATACAGAGAGAGAGATGGATAGATGGATAGAGAGATGGATAGAGAGATAGAGAGAGAGAGAGAGAGAGAGAGAGAGTGTGAGAGAGAGATGGATATATATATATATATATATATATATATATACAGAGAGAGAGATGGATAGATGGATAGAGAGATGGATAGAGAGATAGGGAGAGAGAGAGAGTGAGAGAGAGAGAGAGAGAGAGAGAGAGAGAGAGAGAGAGAGAGAGAGAGAGAGAGAGAGAGAGAGAGAGATGGCAACAGGTCAACAATGGCACGGTTACATGTTAGTGATCAGCCTGACTGGACATTATATATAATTATAAGAAAAACGTCTTAAGCTTTTAACAACACATCTTAGCAATTCATTGCTTGATTGGTGTTCGTTTTATCTATGAATGTTTAGTCTTTTATTCTTTTGCCTGGTTCAGTCATTTGACTGCGGCCATGCTGGAGCACAACCTTGGAAGGTGTTTTTAGTCAAAGAAATCAACCCCAGGACTAATTATTTTTTAAGCCTAGTACTTAGTCTGTCGGCCTCTTTTGCCAAACAGCTGAGTTACGGGGACGTAAACACACCAACATCAGTTGTCAAGTGATGGTAGGGGCAAACACAGACACACATAAATATATATATATATGATGGGCTTCTTTCAGTTTCCGTCTACCAAATCCACGCACAAGGCTTTGGTTGGCCCAAGGCTATCGTAGAAAACACTTGCCCAAGGTGCCACACAGTGGGACTGAACCTGGAACCGTGTGGTTGGGAAGCAAGCTTCTTACCACACAGACACACCTGCGGATGGGCTTCTTTCAGTTTCTGTCTACCAAATCCACTCACAAGGCTTTGGTCGGCCTGAGGCTATTGTAGAAAACACTTGCCCAAGGTACCACACAGTGGGACTGAACCCGGAACCGTGTGGTTGGTAAGCAAGCTTCTTACCACACAGACACACCTGCGGATGGGCTTCTTTCAGTTTCTGTCTACCAAATCCACTCACAATGCTTTGGTTGGCTGGAGGCTTTAATAGAAGACATTTGCCCAAGGTGCCACACAGTGGGACTGAACCTGGAACCATGTGCTTGGGGATATAATAAATAACACTTGCCCAAGGTTCCAAGCAGTGGGTTTGAACCCAAAGGCACTTGATTGCAAAATAAGTTTCTTAACCACATGGACATTTTGTTTTTTGTACTTAGTTTGCAAGAATTTTTCATAATATATGATATATAACAATGATTATACATTCATATATACATACATATATATATATGTATATATATATATATATATATATATATATATATATATATATATATATATATATATATATACTTTATTTAAAAGCAGCAGAAATATAACAAAAGAACTGTTACTCTGAGTTTCACGTTCCCGTTCATCGGACAGTTTTGTTTGTCCGATGAACGGGAACGTGAAACTCAGCGTAACAGTTTTTTTGTTATATTTCTGCTGCTTTTAAATAAAGCATATTACTCTACCTCTGGTATTCGAGTACTCTTTTTTCCACCTTGTTGCACATTTATGTGCTTACTCCGGTATATATATATATATATATATATATATATATATATATATGTATATACAGTAATCCCTTGCCATTTCGCGGTTCACCTAATGCGGTTTATTATTTAAGCTTACATCGATTCCTCCATGGTGTTTTGCATTTATAATAAAATAAATATATACAAATAATAAGAACAACAAAACAAAAATGCAGTACAACGCTGTTTCTACTTCATGGATTTTCACCTTTTGCAGGGGGGTGGTGGTGGCTGGAATGTAACACGCACGATAGTCGAGGGATAACTGTATATATGTATATATATACATCTCTATATATATGTCCATGTGTGTTTATATGTCCATGTGTGTTTATATGTGTGTGTGTGAGTATATATATATACATGTGTGTGTGTGAGTATATATATATACATGTGTGTGTGTATATGCATATATATCTAAGCACACACACCTCACCTATCCATCTGTCTATTTACATATATATCCCTTTTCTTGTAGTACTTCCAAACTTACGGCCATACAAAGTTGCTTAGCAACGCAAACATCCTACAAAGCAATGGCTCCACTCCACTCCACTCCCACCTCACCACACCTGCTTCTCACTGCCACTCCCTTCGGCGCCGAAGTCTCTCGGCCAACTACTGTAGATAACGAGGAACGACAGTGAGAGTCACCACCACATCCAGTGCTAATCGATGATGATGATGATGATGATGATGATGATGATGATGATGATGACGACGATGATGATGATGATGATGATGATGATGAAGGATGACAATGATGAAATTGTGGTACTGCTGCTGCTGCTGCTTATGATGATGATTTCATTTTGATTGGGCCACGTGTGTAATGTTCGCGGGGGCAGGTAGGATAATATTCAATAGAATCAATCCATCTTATGCAACGACAACGATATATTGACCCTGCAGAGATGAAAGGCAGGCAAAAATTTTGAATTCATCTCTTCTGTTCTACAGCTCTTAATGATGATGATGATAATAATAATAATAATAATAATAATAATAATGATAATAATAATGATAATAATGATAATAATAATAATAATAATAATAATAATAATAATGATAATAATGATAAAACAATACCTGTTGTCATAGGTGCCCTGGGAATGATAGCAAAAGGGGTTGATTGCTACTTTGCTCAGATACCAGGAAACCCCAAAATGACTGAAGTTCAAAAGATAGTGCTCATGGGAACTGCCTATATCCTACATAAAATGCTGTCTATGTAATCTCAAATTTTAAAAGAAACACATAATTTTCTTATGGTTTCTTAAACAGTCTCTAGAACAACACGATGTACAAAACCAAATATATGGCACCCTAGGCATAACACCTACATGAACTTTTAACTTGTCTCTTGAGGTCTCTGGGTGAGACTTGGAGCCAATTTGTACAAATGCAAAGCAAAAGTCAAACATAAAATAATAATAATAATAATATGGAAAAAATTAGGGGCAAATAGGGGCTGTAATAAGGGTGAAGCACTTGCAGAAAACAGCATTGCTTGGAACCACCTGAATACTTTGGAAGGTGCTCAAAAAATAAGGTAGTGAACAGCTGACACCGTAGTACACCTCCAGCGTTAGAAGCTGTGCAAAGGCAATGTTGATGATGATGATGATAATAATAATAATAATAATAATTTTTTTTTTCTACTATTGGCACAAGGCTATATATTTTGGTGGGAGTGGGGTCTGGCTGATTACATCAAAACCCACTTTTCAACTGGTACTTATTTTACAGACCCTGAAAGGATGAAAGGCAAAGTTGACCTCAGCGAGATTTGAACTTAGAACATAAAGGTAAATGAAATGCTTATAAGCATTTTGCCTGGTCTGCTAATGATTCTGCCAGCTTTCCACCCTTCTAATAATAATAATAATAATAATAATAATAATAATAATAATAATAATAATAATAGATGAGGTGGGAACATCACAAGGGGAGACAACAATTTACATAGGAGAAGAATAATATAGTAGGTTGAATACATGTTGTTTTTTTCCCCATGTATATCACTGGTATTTATTAAATTAACTTCAGAAAGGAATGTAATTCAAGAGAGATGATATGTATTTGGTGGGAGATTTGAACCCTGAATGTAAGCAGACAAAGCTTAATAACAGCTGGGACAGGAATGGTAAGGGTAAGGATGAAGTATTTTTTGTCTGAGGATACTTTACCATTCTGATCCGTAGAACACCGAAGACAAACACTGAAGACAACAGAACATGTAGATGCGTGGGAAGAGTGAGAGAGAGAATGAGGACCAAAGGGAGTAAAGATCAGAAGGAGGAAGAGTCAGAGGAAGAAAGAGAGGGGGAGGAGAAGTCAGAAGAAGGAAGGGGCGATTGGAGGGAGTGAAGTTTAGAAGGGAGAGGGAGTGTGAGTTGGAAGGAAGAGTCAGAGCGAGTAGTGGTCAGAGGGAGCTTGAAGTCACTGTATCAGGATGATTAAGTGATGAACACTACAGCGAAGTGGAGGTGGGGGGGGGATTGCCTATAGATGATTCATCAATCACATATCAATATTGTCAATAACAACAACAGCTGCAGCAACAACAACAACAACAAAAGCTGCAACAGCAGCAACAAAAACAATGGAAGGAAAAGAAAAACAGGGAAAAAAAAAGTTTCAAAAGGAACAAAAAACAAACCAGAAATAACGGAAAAAAATAAATAAATACATAAATAAAAGATGAAAAGCAAATAAAAAGAAAAGGAATTTGTAGCCATGGTTACATAGCAACATGCATACGCACACATGTACACACAAATACAAATATATACATGTGTGTACACACACATTCACACGCAAATATATATGCACAAAAACATACACACACAAATGCACACACACACACACACACACATATAAATACATATACATACATGGCTGCACAGATACATGCGTTGTATAGTGTTTGAAAGAGGAACAGACGTGCGTTCACAAAAGCACAGACTCACAACACACGTGCATAACGCGTGCACACACAAATGCACACGTAGACAAACAAAGCCGGCTAACATTAGCATACGACTATTGTGGCTGAGAAGATAGGTTAAGGAGAGAGAGAGAGAGAGAGAGAGAGAGAGAGAGAGATAGAGAGAGAGAGAGAGAGAGAGAGAGAGAGAGAGAGAGAGAGAGAGAGATAGAGAGAGAGAGAGAGAGAGAGAGAGAGAGAGAGAGAGGGTGTGGGGGGGGGAGGAAGTGATAAATAAATATATAAACAAATCATATAAAAGTGCACAAAATCTTAACAGCACCATTGTTGCACTTCTTTATCATCAGCATCAACAACATCAACAAAACCAACAGCAACAGCTTAAGTCGATACAGTAATGCCTCAATATATGAGTTACTTTGTTCCTGGAGACTGCTTGTAAAGTGAAAACTCGTAAAGCAGAGCAATTATTTCCCATAGTAATAATGTTATAAATTGTAATTTGTTCCTAGAAAAATATTTTATCTATAAAATTTATAATGCTTGACGTCAGTGTCACCTGACTGGAACCTGTGCTGGTGGCACGTAAAAAGCACCAGTTGAGTGTGGTCGATGCCAGTATCGCCTGACTGG
Organism: Octopus bimaculoides; assembly: GCF_046866305.1. NCBI lineage: Eukaryota > Metazoa > Mollusca > Cephalopoda > Octopoda > Octopodidae > Octopus > Octopus bimaculoides. The sequence goes on from NC_142946.1 coordinate 5,440,082, forward strand.
CGGCCAGTACTGGTGGCAAATAAAAAGCACCATCTGAGCGTATCTGATGCCCGTGCTGGTGGCATGCAAAAAGCACCATTCAAGCATGGTTGATGCCAGTACCATGTAAAAATCACCCACTAGACTCTCGGAGTGGTTGGCGTTAGGAAGGGCATCCAGCAGTAGAAACCATGCAGGATCAGATTGGATTTAATCTTGACTCTTTTTCTTTCCCAACAATATTGGTGTACAAAATTCGCACCCACAGACCTTATGAAAATGACAACAACCAAACTATGTTGAGTGATATTCTCGTATGAGTACAAACTGGTTCACTCTGTCCCAGAAGCCCTAAGGAATATCAAGCAGGCCCTTGGTAATGGTTTTGTAGGTAGATAGATAGATAGATAGATAGATAGATAGATAGATAGGTAGATAGGTAGATAGGTAGATAGATAGATAGATAGATAGGTAGGTAGGTAGATAGATAAATAGATAGATAAATATGCATATACATATTTAATGCAAATATAAATATTTACATTCTATATAAATTGTTACTGGATGTGGTTCCATTTTCTAGTGGAGATATGTATATAAATTATACATAAACAGCAAATCGATGCTCTGGTGTGTATGTATAATTTATACACATAAATTGAGGTCTGTTTAAAAACTCTGTCTACCATTAAGCCCATAACTGTTTGCATGTGTTTCTCCTGTCATATGTATGCAACATAAATGAATACATTTTATTCAACACCTTTCAGCTATCCAGACAAGATTATAAAATATTTCTCACGACATGGAATTTTGCTTTGCTTTGATGATCAATAATCAGATCACAGCTGATAAAGACAATAACAACAACAACAACAATAATAATAATAATAATAATAATAATAATAATAATAATAATAATAATAATAATAACAAGAGCACCCAGAGAGTGCAAACCTCTGCCAAGACAACACCAACATCCTCTCAACGATTAGCCAGAGATGATTTTTAAAATGGGAATATCTGAAATAAAATCGACTGCTCTCACAAACGAGGAAACTAAAAATGAACCCAATCGCTCTCAAAAATTAAGTAATAATACTTTCTACTGTAAGCACAAGGCCTGAAATTTTATCTCGAGAAGTACGTGGAACAAATAGGGGCTGCAATAAGGGTGGAGCACTTGCAGAAAGCAGCACTGCTTGGAACCGCTCAAATACTCTGGAAAGTGCTTGAAAAATTAAGAGGTGTTACCTTAGTTCACTGGTAGTGAACAGCTGACACCGTAGTACATCTCTAGCATTAGAAACTGTGCAAAGGCAATAATAATAATAATTCTTTCTATTATATGCACAAGGCCTGAAATTTTGGGGGGAGAGGGAAAGTTGATTACATCAACCCCAGTGTGTAACTGGTACTTAATTTATTCACCCCGAAAGGATATAGCAGCAGATGAAACACTGCTAGGCATTTTGCTCGGTGTACTAACAATTCTACCAGCTTGCCACCTAAATAATAATAATAATAATGATGATGATGATGATGATGATGACTATGGTTGCTCTCATTGATTTCAATGTATGAATGTTTGAAGGAAAGGAAGGGTTAAAAAAAAAAAAAGATTAAAAATAAAAGACACTGCATTTATTTTTGTAATGGATGTGTAAATGTAATTTGAGTCCAGGAATGGATTTTGCTATGAAGTCGCAGTGAGGACAATATATTTATTTTGATTTTTACCTGGGACTGGGCAAATGTGTCTATTGATCTCAGGATATAATTCTTCTATTGTTTAGATGTTTGACATTTTTACAACTCTCAGATTTATCTCTGCAATAATTTTCCCCAAGATGTTAAATCAAGCTGTTGGCATTTTAGTGATTGTTTCAACTTAACTTTATACTTAAGGATGGGTCTTCCTTTACCACAGACCCTTTCTACCTGTTGGTCATACAAAAGAATTTTCGGAATGCGATCACCTTGCATTCGAACATATCCTGCCCATCTACACTAAATTCTCAAAAGCATGCTTGCAATACTGTAGATATTGTATATCTCTAAATTTTAGATATTCGATATCATATCTTGCAATTTTATGTTTCCATATATCATGCAGATGACCAGTGGCGGACTGGGTCCAAAAGTATTGGTTGCTAGGAGACTAAGGGGTCCACCTGCAACTACAAGGGGGCTCACTCATAACTACAATGCTATCATTTAATTTCTTGTTTTTTGTTAAAAGTATTCTTTTCAACTGTCTACAAACACAGCCAGGCTGAAATAATTAATGCATTCTTCCAGGAGTGAATAACCTTCTCAAACTAGAGGGGATGGGCCCCTTAGATACTAACATGGACCCCATATATGGATTTCAATGGCCCCACTTGTCATCGGGCAAGCTGACAACTTGACCAGTCCACAACTGCAGATAACACATGTGAAAGGTTTTAAGTTTTTTTTATATGTCTATATGTTTATATAGTAGGGAGTCCATCTTTCTGCTCCACATAAAAGTGTGTTCAAAACCGGAGACCTCCTTCGGTCACGAATGACCATGGGATTGCACCTAGAAAGTTACCCTTCAAGGCACAAGTCCGGGCAAGGTTGTTTATGGAAGACCAGCAGTTGCCCATGCATACAAGACTCCCCACTCCATGCCACCACTGTTATCCAAGGGATCTTCCTCAAAGCACATTAACCAATTCTGAAAGATCAATACTAACTCTTTGACAAAAAAAAAAAAAAAAAAATGCCGGCCATTGCCTTTGAAAATTGCAAGTAATAATTACCACCAGGATTTTGTGTTTTGCTTTTGTTTTCCAAACTAATCAAAAAATTAATTAGAATTAATGGATAATATTTCTGTGAACACATCATTCATAACCTCATACTTTTATTCATAAATAAACCTCCGACTACACACATTTATATGTATTTCTTTTCTTTCCATAATTACTCTTCTTTTCGTTTTCTATTTCCATTCCATATTTTCTATAGATCATTGTTTTATTTCCCATTTACTTTTGACTCCCCACCATTTTAAATATTTTGTTTAGTTCACAGGCCAAAATCCAGATTTTTTGTTGTTTTTAGTTTTGCTTTTTATTACTATGTTTTGTTGAGATGTTTATTCTCATTTTTTTTTTCTCAAGCTGTTTATATCGAAGACAGAAAAAAAAAAAAAACCATGTCCCCCACTCCTGAGTCTCCCATCAATTTGTTTCCGCTTTCTTACTCCCCACCCCGACCCCTAGCCAATTTCTTTTACTTAATAACAATAATACAACAAAAATAGTTAAAACACAAACAGCAATCTAATAATAATAATAATAATAATAATAATAATAATAATAATGATAATAATTTTTTTTTAATAAAAGAAAGGAGAAGACAATCCATAAATATCAATGTATAATCTTGTTCAAACATGTCAGTCTTTTTGAAGTTGTTTATTATTAAACATTTAGAAGGAAAACCAGTGGAGGCGCAATGGCCCAGTGGTTAGGGCAGCGAACTCGCAGTCGCAGGATCGCGGTTGCAATTCCCAGACCGGGCGTTGTGAGTGTTTATTGAGCAAAAACACCTAAAGTTCCACGAGGCTCTAGCATATATATATATATACACATATGATAGATCGCTAGCCACTACACACATTTTTTCTCTCCTTATTTCTTTCTGTGTTCCTTTCTGTGGAAGAGCATAGGCTCGAAACATTAAAGACATTTTCACTTCCTGAGCGTTATACTAATACATCTGTTTGTTGTCTACACCACCTGTCTTCGTCTTTTGTTTTTTTTTTTTGTGAATTCTCCCTATATATATATATGTATATATATATATATGTATATACACAGTATATACTTATATAAACATACATATGTACTTATATATATAAATACATATATACTCTCTCTCTTTTACTCTTTTACTTGTTTCAGTCATTTGACTGCGGCCATGCTGGAGCACCGCCTTTAGTCGAGAAAATCGACCCCAGGACTTATTCTTTGTAAGCCTAGTACTTATGCTATCGGTCTCTTTTTGCCGAACCACTAAGTTACGGGGACATAAATACACCAGCATCGATGGGCTTCTTTCAGTTTCCGTCTACCAAATCCACTCACAAAGCTTTGGTCGGCCTGAGGCTATAGTAGAAGACACTTGCCCAAGGTGCCACGCAGTGGAACTGAACCTGGAACCATGTGGTTGGTAAGCAAGCTACTTACCACACAGCCACTCCTGCAGCTATATATTCTTATATATATATATATATATATATATATATATATATATATATATATATATATATATAGATCTTGGCGTTAGGAAGGGCATCCAGCTGTAGAAACTCTGCCAAATCAGATTGGAGCCTGGTGTTGCCATCCGGTTTCACCAGTCCTCAGTCAAATCGTCCAACCTATGCCAGCATGGAAAGCGGACATTAGATGATGATGATGATGATGATGATATATACACACACACACACCACACACACACACACATACACACACACACACACACACACACACACACACACACACACACACACACACACACACAAAATCCTTTGCACTATTATTCTGATGATTTCCCAGAGGTAAGGTTTTAGTGCTTGAAGCTGCCAAGGCAAGAAATTATAACGACGAGGATCTCCACAATCTTTGTGATTGCTACTTCACACACATCGACTTTTTTTTCCGTGGCATTATTGTTGCTATGAATACGGCTGTTGAGAGGAAAAAACAGTCAGGTCAATGATAGAACTTCGTTTGTTTCAGGAAAGAGATAGAAAACCAACTGCGGAGAGTAATTTCAAAGTCTGCATTGTCTAGAGACTGTTGACAGTATCATCAATAACATATGTCCATGTGTGTGTGTGTGTGTGTGTGTGTGTGTGTGTGTGTGTGTGTGTGTGTGTGTATGCATATATGTGTTTACACACACATGCACACCTATATATATACATCTATCTATCTCTATAAACATATAAATACATATACATATTTTCATACATACACATCTCTGTATATACACATATCTACACACACGTGGTATATATAGATATGAATAAATGTACATATATATATATATATATATATATATATATATATATATAATACATATATATAATATGTATATATACATATATATACATACATATATATACATATACATATATATACATATATATACATACATATATATACATATATATACATACATATATATACATATACATATATATACATATACATATATATACATATATACATATATATATATACATATATATACATATACATACATATACATATACAATATACATACACACATATATATATATATACACACACACATATATATATATATATACATACATATACATACACAGAGATATATGTATATACATACATATACACACACACACACACACGTAGATAGGTACGTAGGTAGATATATGTATAAATGTAAATAGATATGCATAAAATTTTATATATATATATATATGAATGTACATATACTAATACACACACACATACACACATAAATGAAGTCGGTCAAGCAGAACCAAAACCTAGCTGATAGTGAGTTTCATCAAGCATGGACATGTATAAACTGCCTTTGAAACATCGATCTAAAGACAAGCAAGACGTATTGACACACCCGCACACAACACACTCACACACACACACGTATGTACAAAGAGCAACAACAATGCCGCCACCAACACCACCGCTAACAACAACAACAATACTACACACATGAACGGGGCAGAGAAGCGAAGAGAGAGGCGGTCGGTCATTCTAGATGGCATTGAAATAAATATCATTAGACAATCCTCCATATACTTATCACGTCACCAGTTACACCTTGACATTCGTACAGTGAGTGACTCAACAATTTTTTTCATTTTTAGGACGACAAACCCCTATCTTTGATATTCACAGGTCTCCTACATTCCGATTGGTTTCATTTCTGATTCCTGTCACGTCTTGGATTCCGTTTAAGACGAAGGATGCTTATAGATGGACCAACTCTTTTCATTGGTCTGCTCGAACAAGGAGTTTGACTAAGCAACAATGACACAGTTGAATTCGTTTCTACTCATTGTCTCGTTGTATCCTGCCGAAGACTTATCCATCTTACTTCGACCAAGCAACAATGACAATGATGACACAGCTTAATTCGTTTCCGCTCATTGTCTTCTTGTATCCTGCTGAAGACTTATCCATCTTACTAATTGCTAGAAGCTAGATATCATCTCTTCTGCAAGACATCTGTTCCCGAGATTTTTTTATACTTTACCTCTCTCAGTACTTTACACTGACTCAGCTGAGAGGTCCTGGCTGGAGAGTTATTTACTGACTGCACTAGTACTGGGGGTCACACTCACATACACCTAAAAAACACCCAGTACACCCTGAAAAGCAGTTGGTATTAGGAAGGGCATCCAGCTGCAGGATGAATTCCCAACGAGACCGTGGGGCTCAGTACAGTTGTCTGGCTTGTCGAAAAGTCCAACCAATGCCAACGAGGAAAACAGACATTATACAATAATAATGACATACAGTGGGCTTCTTTCAGTTTCCATCTATCAAATCCATTCAGGAGACTTTGATTGTAGCCCAGGTTTATATAAAAAGACATTTGCCCAAGGTGCTGTGCCGTGGGACTGAACTTAGAACCATATGATCGAGAAGCAAGCTTCATAACCACACACATACACACACACGTTTTTTCAGTTGCATCCAACCAGAGCCACGCAGAAGGCTTTGGCTGGTCGCCTGGGGTTATAATATATGTGCCCAAAACCATACGGTCGAGAAGCAAAAGACCATGATGGAGAAGCAAGCTTCTTAACCACACACACACACACACACACACATGCACACCAGTATATTCATACATTTCCATACATAACTCCACGTATTTACGCAAGCATATATATATATATATATATATATATATATATATATATATATATATATATATATATATATATATATATATATATATATATATATATATATATATATATATATGTAAAAGCAAGATATTATGGATTTAAATTCACTTTGGACACAACATGAAAGGAAACGACGCTGAACAGAGATGGGGGGGACGGTCGAGGGTGAGGGTGTGGGAGGGTGGTGGGGGAGACAGCGCGGATGTTGGGGGGGGGGCGGTGGGGATGAGTGGGGGAGGCGAGTGCTTTATTGTCACATGCTGTTTACTGCTCTGCGTCTTGCTCCACTCGGCTGCATGTTTTAATGACAATGGCTGCCAGTCCTCATAACTAGCGGTTACTTTGTGTATGTGACTGCATGTGTGTGTGTGTGTGTGTGTGTGTGTGCATGGGTTATGTGAGTGTATGTGTGTGTGCCTGTAAGCATATGGGTAATGTGTATGTGTGTGTTTATGTTGTGTGTGGATGTTTGCGAATGTGTGTACATGTGTGTGGATGCGTGTATGGATGTGTGTGTGTGTGTGTGGACGTATGTGCAGATGTGTGTGCGTGTGCTCATCTAAACGTGTTGTTGTTGTTGTTGTTGTCTCTGTTGCTATTACTGTTACTACAATACTACAAACTTATTTATAATCACAACTACCACCACCACCACCAACAACAACAACAACAACAACACAATCCCGACCGCTACCACAACAACCATCGCCAACATGACCGCAGGCACCTCTCCAACAACCACCTGTACTACGATGAGCTTCATACACTGGCAACCAATTACCTATAATGCTACTGCCGTAACCACTGGCAACAAACAAACAAACAAACACCCCCCCCCCCCCCCCACCACCACCTGTGGAGTCTGGTGAAATAGACACTCTGCTACAAAGTGTATCAGATCAATTATTATTTATTCCTTTCATCATCATTATTATTATTATCAATATTATTATTAGTATTATTAATATTATTAATATTATTATTATTATTATTATTATTTTTATTATTATTATTATCATTATTATTATTATTATCATTATTATTATGATTATTATTATTATTATTATTATTATGATTATTATTATTATCATTATTATTATTTTTATTATTATTATTATTATCACTATCATTATTATTATTATTATTATTATCATTATTATTATTTTTATTATTATTATTATTATCACTATCATTATTATTATTATTATTATTATTATTATTATTATTATTATTATCATTATTATTATTATTATTAATGGTGGAGAGCTGGCAGAACTGTTAGCACACCGGGCGACATGCTTAGCAATATTTCGTCTGCCGCTACGTTCTGAGTTCAGATCCTGCCGAGGTTGACTCTGCCCTTCATCCTTTCGGGGTTGATAAAGTTAAGTACCAGTCGAGTACAGTGGGAGGGGGTCGATGCAATCGAATTAACCCCCCAATTTCAGGCCTTGTGCCTGAGAGAGAGGTGGATGAGAGAGAGAGGTGGGGAGAGAGAGGGTGGGGAGAGAGAGGTGGTGAGAGGTGGGAGAGATAGAAGGTGGGGAGAGTGAGAGAAGATGCGGGAGACAGAGAGAAAGGAGCTGGGGGAGAGAGGTGGGGAGATACACACTGTTTGAGTAAAAGACAGGATGGTCATGCTGGAATGCCACAGATCTTAGGTCTGTTTGTCCAAGGTTGACCTGGGGGTGCGGTCAAACAACAACAACAACTCCAACGAAGACCCTCAACTTTACGTCTGTGCAAAAACATGAAATATAAAAAAATAAGATTGGGATCTCACCTGTATTAACCCCATGATGAGAAAATAGAAATTGGCGATTCTCCGGAATTGTTCAAACAGGTTTTTTGGTAGGAAATTAAAGATTGTGTACTGTAAAAATAAAAAACAAAAAAAAATACATAAATCAACACCATCATCGTTTAACATCCATCTTCCACGCATGCATGGGTAGGATGGTTGACAGGAGCTGGCCAGGTGGAAAAACTACTCTAGACTACTGTGCCTGTGTTGGAACAGATTTTACAGCTGGATGCCCTTCCAAATGCCAACCACTCCACAGAGTGGACTCAGTGCTTTTTATGTGGCACCAGCACAGGTGAGGATAGTTTTGGTCTCATGGAAGCAGTAACAAGTGACCAAGACCTTTGGCAATACAACGTCCTTGAGAAGATCTGTCTAGCCAAATGAGACCATAGTCATGGTCGATGCCAGTGTTTCATAACTGGTACTGGTGGCATGTAAAAAGCACCCACTACACTCTTGGAGTGGTTGGCGATATGAAGGGCATCCAGCTGTAGAAAGATGCCAAATCAGATTGGAACCTGGTGCAGCTCTCTGGTTTACCAGTTTTCAGCCAAACCATCTAACCCATGCCAGCATGGAAAATGGACGCTTAATGATGATGATGATGATGATGATGATGATGATGATGATGATGATGATGATGATATATCATATTTTCTGTCATACAAGTTGAATTTTTCAGACAGAAATCAACAGCCAAGAAAAGCAGGTTGAGACTGTGGTTTCACTTATATACCTAGATAACTTTTGAGGACAGAAAATATACCGCGTGAAATATAGCAGGATTTAGAAAAATAGTAACGATGTAAGAAAATTACTTTTACTAAATCTCACATCGAGGAATATTCAGCAACAGTACTTTGTGGTAAAGATTGTTTGCCAACATAACATGGCAGTCCTGGTTTAGGACGAATGTTGCTGTAATTTAGCCCCAGGAGACATCGTCTCCAGCTGGCTAT
>NC_142946.1:5454790-5469790 GCF_046866305.1 Octopus bimaculoides
GGATATAATTCCTATATGTATATATATGCAGAATATAAGACATACATACATATACATACACGCACATATATATATACATATATGCACATATGTATATATATATATCACATGTATATATGTATGTATATATATATATATATATATATATATATATATATATATATATATATATATATATATTCATCTACTACAGTTGGTGCTTTAAAACTAGATGCTTTCACTTCCACCACTTGCTAAGTACAAAATCATTCAACTGTGAAGCAGCCAGCCAGACTGACAGACAGACAGAATAGGCAGATATGTTAAATGCAATATCTAACAGGTCTGTTATTTCAAGGTGAAATAGAGAGAGAGAGAGAGAGAGAGGGGGGGGAGAGTACACAGATATCCTGTTTATTCAATATTATTAGCTTAAGGAAATGCTTAGGTTTATAGCTGAATCTCACCATGTTACATTTTAGGGGGCAAGTGTCTTCTATTTAAGATTTAGGTTACCCCAAAATGAGTTGAGACATGCTGGAATGGAATACACCTGTAAAATGCAGGTCGTAGCCTAGTCCTATGCAACATTGTGTGCTGAATTGCCTGGGGATTATGTTAACTTTTCTGTTGCCATTTTTCTGTTGAAACGCACAACTTTGGTGGTTTCAAGTAATTTTGAAAATAATGAGGAATTTAGTAAAATAAGTTTGTTGTTAATTAAAATGGTGTTTGGTGCATAAATTAACCTGAACTAAGCAGTTCTATACGAATTTAATAGCTAAACATATTCTGAAACTAAACACATTATGTCTAAACACATTCCTAAACAGATTTAATAGCCCAATAGAATCTTGCAACTAAAAACCATTCCTAAATACATTGCACAACCAAACATATTCCTAAACAGGTTTCATAGCTAAGCAGTTTCTGCAACTAAACACATTTTTCTAAAGACATTACACAACTAAACACATTCCTAAACAGTTTTCAGAGCTAAACAGATTCAGCAACTAATGGCATCCACAGGCAGATTCCATGACTAAATATATTCCACAACTAAATACATTCTACAATTAAACACATTCAACTGCTAAACACATCCTAATCACATTCTACAATTAAACACATTCAACTGCTAAACACATCCTAATCACATTCTACGATTAAACACATTCCACTGCTAAACACATCCTAATCACATTCTACAATTAAACATGTTCCATGGCCGAATATGTTATACAATGGCACATTCTACAATTAAACATGTTCCATAACTAAATCTGTTCCCAAAACAAATTTTTAAACTTCCAATTTTTTTTTTCTTTTTTCTCTTTTTGATATATATATTTTTTTCGTCAACATACTTACTTTGCGTCTTGCACAATTCTCAAAGAGTTTCTTAGCAATCTTCTGCACAAACCGAAACGGTGCAAACATCATAACTAAATCCTCAAGTAATCCTGTAGCTATGAAACAATGGAACGATTATGTGAAAACCACAAGACTGTCTTGGGTTTTTGGTACCTTCCTTCCTTCCTTCCTTTCTTTCTCTGCAATTTTCAAAAGCAGAAAGCGAGCACAGAGGCCAGGCAAACAAGCCAGCACTAAATGACCACAAGGAACTCAGTCTTCTGGGAAACATTAGTGCTTCTAATTCAAACAAGGAAAAATGTCAAGATTTAATCATAATTAATCTGCAAGTTATTATTGTCCCATGTATGTACATATGTATGGACAGTAACAGTAGATTGTGAATCATTATATTGTAACAAATACTTTTATACTAATTCGATGTAAAATAAAATATTCGGTTCAAATAGTTTCATGCACACGTACAAATTCTTAGAGACACTGATCATTGTCTGCTTCTAATTAAAGCAATTTATCCAAAATTTAATTAACTCATGATTGCATATATTTTAGGTATTAATTAAAAATGAGCCAAGACAGAGCAGAGTTGTTTGTTTATTTTTGTTTACTAGTCTCAGTTTGTGGGCTGCGGCCATTCTGGGGCACCGCTGTCAGTTTGTTGCACTTTCATTACTCGAAACCTCCTTTTTTCTTACTCTTTTTTACTTGTTTCAGTCATTTGACTGCGGCTATGCTGGAGTACCGCCTTTAGTCGAGAAACTGACCCCAGGACTTATTCTTTGTAAGCCTAGTACTTATTCTATCGGTCACTTTTGCTGAACCGCTAGGTTACGGGGACATAAACACGCCAGCATCAGTTGTCAGTTTCTGTCTACCAAATCCACTCACAAGGCTTTGGTCGGCCTGAGGCTATAGTAGAAGACACTTGCACAAAGTGCCACGCAGTGGGACTGAACCCAGAACCATGTGGTTGGTAAACATGCTACTTATCACCCAGCCATGTATGTTTGTATGTATATTTATCTGTATGTATGTATGTCTGTATGTATAAGCCAGTATTTGTCCTGATATAACATCTTTTATGAACATACTGTGTTAAAACCACAATATACATCAGAAGGAGACGAAAATTCATTTTGCAGCATCCAACAAAAGTACCAGATACACTCAGATACACTTTGACCTTTCTCGGGCCTTTCTAATGATATGTACTAACAGCCAGACACATGCTTCAATGAGAAATCGTCAGGTCTGACAAAGGAAAGAAATGAATAAAACATTCACTGATGCTGCAAATAGCTGCCTAGTTGAATAAAAATCCACTGAATATTTGCTGTGACCCATCTTTTATACCAAAACAAAACAATGTACATGATAACACTTCCAATCAGTTAAGACCAGAAACCATGAGAGCCACTGCCTGGTACTGCATCGGGGCATTTATTATTATTTTTATTAGTAGTAGTAGTATTCAATTTTTGTTTGAGGTAATCAATAATGCGATCAATATCATATCACTGGCAATAAATCAAAGATAACCAAATAAGCTACCCATCCTAATATGTCCACATACATATACATTTATATATGTACATATATATACATATATATCATCATCATCATCATCATCATCGTTTAACGTCCGCTTTCCATGCTAGCATGGGTTGGACGATTTGACTGAGGACTGGTGAAACCGGATGGCAACACCAGGCTCCAGTCTGATTTGGCAGAGTTTCTACAGCTGGATGCCCTTATATATATATATATATATATATATATATATATATATATATATATATATATATATATATATATATATATATATAGATGTATGTATATACATATACATATATATATATATATATATATATATATATACATAGATATATGTATATATATATAAATATATATATATATATATATATATATATATATATATATATATATATACGTACATAGATATGTGTATATATATGTACATAGATATGTGTATATATATATATATATATATATATATATATATATATATAGCACAAACATATACATACATATATACAATATACCATAATATATGCATAATTGTGTGTGTGTGTGTGTGTGTATAAACATATATGTTTGTATGCATGTGTGTATATATATATATATAAATATATATAGCACAAACATATACGTACATACACATCATAAAACCGCAGCCAGCAAACAATAGTTAGGTGTACATTTGGCAGCTCTTAAGCAACTAACCAACAAAGCAAACATGTTTGATCTGCCTTTTTACCAAGTTACACAACAGAAATTTAATGTCACAGCTTCATATAGCAACTGTAACGTGTTTGCTGGTGCAAAGTTGACCATTTCCAAGTAGTTTGTGCTTTCAATGATGCGATCAAGGAAAAAACAGTCAATAAAAATCAGTAAGCCGATGCACAGACAGAGTGCTTTAATTACTTGTCTAAATTGCAATAATGATAAACCATGTACAGCTCGGATAGTGCCATCTGTTGATTCTCTCAGATAATGCTTCTTCTTCTCCTGCGTGGCTTGAATGCTCTCCATTCAGTGTGAGATAAACAGAGAAAGCTTATCGACGTAAACAGGATGTAAACACCGGCCGAAATTTATGGCCAGGCATTAGTCAATACATTTAGAACTTACCAGTTCCTCAACTCACATAAACACATGTAACTACATTCACACGCTCAGACACACAATATTTATATCATCATCATCATCATCATTTAACGTCTGTTGTCTATGTTGGCATGGGTTGGACAGTTAGACCAGGGCTGGCATGCTGGGAGGCTGTACCAGACTTCAGTCTGTTTTGGAATGGTTTTCTATGGCTGTATGCCCTTCCTAATGCCAACCATTCCAAGAATGTAATGGGTGCCACTTGTGTGACACTGGTATCTGCCTCGACTGCAGTTTTACTTGGCTTGATGGGTCTTCTTCTCAAGCACGGCATAATGCCAAATGGACTCGGTCATTGCCTCTGTGAGACCTAATGCTCAAAGCACGGCATGATGCCCAACGCTTGAAATGCACTTTTACGTACCACCAGCACAGGTGCCATTTATTTTTTGGAAGCCTAGTACAAGTAAAGGAATAAAGGAATAAAAGAATATATATACATGTATACACACACACACACACATATATATATAGTAAGGAAGGGCATCCAGCTGTAAAAACCATGCCTCAACAAACAGCTGGAGTCTGGACATCTCTCTGCTAGCCAGCTCCATGCCAAACCATCCAACCCATGCCAGCATGGAAAGCAGACGTTAAACGATGATGATGATGACGACGGCGGTAATAATGGCTTAAATGATTTTCATCACAGGTCTTAGTCCATTACATTTTACTCGGGGTTAAATAATTATGTTCTAACAATCTCGAATCAGGGAAACACAATGGATGCAAAAGTGAACTTTACATAAAAATTATAACATTTTCAATTAACACAAGATTTTTTAGAGTGGAATTGCAATTTATATTAAAATGTTAGTGAAATAAAATTGAAATTAAAAATAAATATTAACCCTCTGGCACTTGCCAATAAAAAGCTACAATTACACAATGATGGCTGATGTTGCAGAATTCTGGATAACTTTCATTAAAAAAAAAAAAAAAAAATTTCAGCTGTTTTTTTTTTTCAAAATTATATCATTTTGATACTTCAAGACAGCAAATTTAGGCTAATTTCAATGTTTGTTGTTTTAAGAAGCATGAGAAATAAAATTTAAAAAAAAAAAAATAAATAAAGAAGTCCTATAAAGACAAAAAAAACTATAAATTCTGCAATTTTTCGTAGACTCTAGAGAATTAAACAAATGTAACCAGTTATGATATCTTGCTTGCATTCCAGTATATTTTACACCTAATTAGACCTTGAAATCTTGCTGTATCGCAAATTTTACACCTACACACACACATATATATGTGTGTATATATATATATATATATATATATATATATATATATATATAAAAAATATATATATATATATAGACACATATTTATATAAAATTCTCCACTTTTAAAATTTTCTTTTAAATGATTATAAACCATGATTTATATTTGGACTTATTATTTTATGAATATTATTATTCATAACAAATAGGTAATGAACCAATAATTAATTGGATATTACTATCCCTTAACAAGGCTAATTTTACCTCTAATTAAATGTTTATATATATATATATATTCACACACTCAGACATACACACACACACATATATATAGTATTTTTTTATAAGCTTAAAGCTTATAGCGATCACCGTGCAATGACTAAGGAAAATAGTCGAATCATGGGGCATATAAGCCCACGACATAAAACGTAGGCTTTCTTGTACGTGAACTGAAATGTATATAATATATGTGTGTGTGTGTGTGTGTATCATCATCATCATCATCATTTAAAGTCCATTTTCCATGTCAGTCTGTCAGTCTGTGCAGGACGTATTTATATAGCCGAGGGTAGTTTTTCTACTTGGCCAGCTCCTGTGAACTGTCCTACCCATGCATGCATGGAAGATGGACGTTAAACGACAACAACAATGATGTGTGTGTGTGTGTGTACATATATATATGGGAGAATATACAAATAATAACAACAGACGAGGACAGGTGGTGTAAATAACAAAAGGATATATTAGTGTGACGCTCGGGAATACGGAAAGTCTTTGACGTTTCGAGCTACGCTCTTCAACAGAAAGAATATGGAGACAAGGAGAAAAACACGGAGAAAAAAAATTGAATAGTGTTCAGTCAACGGTCAGAGAAAGATAGATAGACAGAAATGCAGATAGACAGCAGACAGATCACACACACACACACACACACACACACACACACACAAATGTATTTTGTTCTGCAATACTATATATATATATATATATATATACAGGGTGCCCACAAAGTCTGGGTACATGGGGATTAGCACATACTTTAAGAAATTATTATTTCTTATATCTAATTGTTTATATTATGATTTTATTTACTCCATGTAGCCAGACTTTGTGGACACCCTGTATATATATATATATATATATATAATAATAATAATAATAATAATAATAATACAAATGATATATGAGCATATGCATGTATACATACACACACACACACACACATATATATATATATATATATATATATATATATATATATATATAGTAAAATTCTGGCAGTGACCATGTCAAGAAGCAGATTTCTTATTTTTCACAAAAATAAATAAGAAAAAAAACAACAACAACCAAACAATAAGAAAATAATTAAATAAAATGGGAGAAGATGGTGGTGGTGGTGGGGGAAACATAAGCAGAAAAGAAAAAAAAAACAAAGTAAAAAACAAAAAAAAAAACGTGTCACAACTTAGTTCAGTTTATGCTTAATGTCATTGGCGTACCTTGAAGAGATAAAAAAAATACACAGAATGAGTATTTGGAGCAAAAAAAAAAGGAGGGGGGGTATTTATAAAATAACGAGTGGGGGGAAGGGGCATAGGAAGCAGTGGGGGAGAACATGCGAAAGAGAAGGTGTAGTAAGAACACTAAAGTCATGATAATAATAATAATAATAGTAATAATAATAATAATAATAATAATAATAAAAATAATAATAAAAATAATGATGATGATGATGATGATTTCAAGTTTTTGCCGCAAGGGCAGCTTGTGGGAGGGGATTAAGTCGATTATATCGACCCCAGTATGCAACTGGTACTTATTTAATTGACCCTGAAAGAATGAAAGGCAAAGTCGACCTCAGTGGAATTTGAACTCAGAACGTAAGAATGGACGAAATGCTGCTAAGCATTTTGCCCAGAGTGATGATGATGATGATGATGATAATGATGATTCTTTGTTTACGGGCCACAAGGGCCGCAAAGATATTTAAGGCAATACAAAGACAAAAGACAGGGGTGCAGTGTGGGTGGGGTGCGGATTTACATGGAGAGGTGCAGACACTAAAACAAAGAACAATTTGCAAAAAACAATAAATAATAATAAGAAGAAGAAGAAAAAGTCTGATCAAATGAGATCCCCCCCCCCAACAGGGGTTGATGATGGGGTGGTGATGGTGGTGGTGGTGGTGGGAGGAAATGAAACAACCATAATAACAAGGTAGGGAGCAGAAAATCAGGCCAGCTGTAATCACCCAAGCAGAACATAGAGAAATACAAAGTACTAACGATGATGATGATGATGATGATGATGATGATGATGACAACAACAACATTAATGACAGTAATAATAAAAGCCAACAGGTGGGCGATTTGGTTTAAAGGTAAAAGAGGAGGAGGAGGTGGAGAAGAAGAAGAAGAAGAAGAAGAAGAAGAAGAAGAAGAATTTGCAAAAAAAAATGAAATAATAATAATAATAATAATAATAATAGCAAAAGGTCTGATCAAATGAAATCCTCCCCTAACAGGGGTTGATGATGGGGTGGTGATGGAAGAAGAAGAAGAAGAAGAGGAAGAAGAAGAAAAAGAAGAAAAGGAAGAAGGAGAAGAAGAAGAAGAAGAAGAAGAAAAAGAAAAAAAAGAAGAAAAATAAGAAGAAGAAGAAAAAGAAGAAGAAATGAAGAAGAAGAAGAAGAAGAAGAAAAGAAGAAGAAGATGAAGAAGAAGAAAAGAAGAAGAAGAAGAAGAAAAGAAGAAGAAGATGAAGAAGAAGAAAAGAAGAAGAAGAGGAAGAATAAAAAATGAAGAAGAAGAAGAAGAAGAAGAAAAGAAGAAGATGAAGAAGAAGAAGAAAAGAAGAAGAAGAAGAGAAGAAGAAATGAAGAAGAAGAAGAAAAAGAAAAAAAGAAGAAGAAGAAGAGGAAGAAATGAAGAAGAAGAAGAAATGAAGAAGAAGAAGAAATGAAGAAGAAGAAAAGAAGAAGAAGAAGAAAAGAAGAAGAAGATGAAGAAGAAGAAAAGAAGAAGAAGAAGAGGAAGAAGAAAAAATGAAGAAGAAGAAGAAGAAGAAGAAAAGAAGAAGATGAAGAAGAAGAAGAAAAGAAGAAGAAGAAGAGAAGAAGAAATGAAGAAGAAGAAGAAAAAGAAAAAAGAAGAAGAAGAGGAAGAAATGAAGAAGAAGAAGAAGAAATGAAGAAGAAGAAGAAATGAAGAAGAAGAAGAAGAAGAGGAAGAAGAAGAAGTAGAGGAAGAAGAAGAAATGAAGAAGAAGAAATGAAGAAGAAGTAGAGGAAGAAGAAGAAATGAAGAAGAAGAAAAAAGAAGAAGAAGAAGAAATGAAGAAGAAGAAATGAAGAAGAAGAAGAAGAAGAAGAAGAAGAAGAAGAAGAAGAAGAAGAAGAAGGAGGCAATGGTACACATGCAAAAGTGCCTTGAACACAGAAAATGTTTCCACAAAAGGAGTTGTTTTTTGAAGAAACGTATATAACAGTATATACACCCATCTTATACACCCATCTTATACACTGCATGCATGTGTGTATATCTATAGGTGTGGCTGTGTGGTAAGAAGCTTGCTTCCTAACCACCTGGTGCTGGGTTCAGTCCCACTGTGTGGCACCTTGGCCAAGTGTCTTCTACTATAGCCTCAGACTGACCAAAGCCTTGCGAGTGGATTTGGTAGAAGAAAACTGAAAGAAGCCCGTCGTATATATATATCTACACATGCACACGTGTGTGTGTCTGTGTGGATTTATGCTTGTGTGTGTCAGTGTTTGTACCCCCACCATCACTTGACAACTGCTGTTGGTCTGTTTACATCCCTGTAACTTAGCGGTTCGGCAAAAGAGACCAATAGAATAAGTGCTAGGCTTATATATATATATAAAACTGAGAACGTGTGTGTGTATGTGCGTGACTGTATATGTGCATCACTAAAACTCGAGAGCTACCCAACTGATTTCATTCAAATTTTACACATGCCTTACTTAGGGTCCATGGAATGTCATGGGCTAACAAAATTTTCAACTTTGTGTCTAATGCGAGCCTGAAGCAATCTCTTAGACCAGTGCTTCTCAAAGTGGTGGTCCACAGACTGGTGCCAGTCTGCAAGTCATCAGCTGCCGGTATGCAGCAAGTTTCCAGAAGAGAAAGAAACATTATAAAATGCTTCTGTAATATTGTATTATTTGTTTATAAAATAAATATGAAATAAAAGAAATTGTCAACTTTTATTATATCCATTATATATATTGTTTTACTTGTTTCTTTTACTTGTTTCAGTCATCTGACTGTGGCCATGCTGGAGCACCGCCTTTAGTCAAACAAATCTACTCTAGAACTTATTCTTTGTAAGCCTAGTACTTATTCTATCAGTTCCTTTTGCTGAACCACTAAGTTACGGGGGACGTAAACACACCGACATCGGTTGTCAAGCGATGGTGGGGGGGCAGACACAGACACACAGACAAACACACACATATATATATACAACAGGCTTCTTTCAGTTTTTGTCTTTCAAATTCACTCATAAGGCTTTGGTCGGCTCAAGGCTATAGTAGATGACACTTGCCCAAGGTACCATGCAGTGGGACTGAACCCGGAACCCTGTGGTTGGTAGCACAAATAAAGGTTACGAACCTCATTCGGAGATAGTAAAATCCTATGAAAGTACTGGTTAATTACCTATAAAAAGAATATTGAACTATTTAGTACTCACCTGCAAGGTAACTATATAAACCATGGTTTATATATATTTATTTATCATAAGATGAGAAAATAGAGAGGTAATTAAAAAAATATTATTTATTAATTAAAAAATTGACAAACATCCCTTACAGCTGTTTCAATTCAAGACTTTCAGAAAATTAATTAATAAAATTAAAAGTTATTTGAAAGTCGAATCTCGTCAGATATAGTTTAAGACATACAAAATAGGTGCTCAATTCCTCCATGTTGAGTAAATGGCTGCAAACCACATGTATCCATGTTTGTCTCTGTGTTTGCCCCCCATCACTGCTTCACAACCAGCAATGATTTTTTTTTTATGCTCCCATAACTTGGTGGTTCAGTAAAATGAGACTGATGGAATAAGTACCAAATACCAGGCTTGAAAAAATAATAAAAAGTCCCAAGGTCTATATTCATTTATTATTTTTTTTACTTGTTTCAGTCATTTGACTGTGGCCATGCTGGAGCACCGCCTTTAGTCGAGCAAATCGACCCTGAGACTTATTCTTTGTAAGCCTAGTACTTATTCTATCGGTCTCTTTTGCCGAACCACTAAGTGACGGGGACATAAACACACCAGCGTCAGTTGTCAAGCAATGCTAGGGAGACAAACACAGACACACACATATATATATATATCTATACATATATACGACGGGCTTCTTTCAGTTTCCGTCTACCAGATCCACTCACAAGGCTTTGGTCGGCCCGAGGCTATAGTAGAAGACACTTGCCCAAGGTGCCACGCAGTGGGACTGAACCCAGAACCATGTGGTTGGTAAGCAAGCTACTTACCACACAGCCACTCCTGTGCCTATTTGACTATAACCCTTCAAGGTGGTGCCCCAGCAGGGTCGCAGCCCAAAGACCGAAACAAGAAAAAGACAGCCGATAAAAGATAACTTGTGGATAAAACAATAACAATTTCATTTTGAAAGTGAAATTTATGGCGTGTTAAACACTTGTCATTTGGTCGTTAAATACTCAGGGTGGGATGAGACAGCATAAAATCTATTAATTTCAAGATTACAATCAATGGTCGGCCATAAAGAAATAAAAGGAAAAAGATTGCTCCTTCCTCCCACCCTGACCAAAACAGTTAAATCATATCAGCAGATATATTTATGACAGGGTAATGAGTTGAGTCAGAAAGAGCAGGAAGAGACGAATGCTAAAAATAGCAGCCAGACATGGGCGTGTGGCTAAGAAGCTTGCTTTGCAGCTATGTGGTTTTTGGTTCAGTCCCACTGTGCAGCACCTTGGGTAAGTATGTATCTTGTACTTTAATCTTGGGCCGACAAAAGCCTTGTGAGTGAATTTGCTGAACAGAAACCTTTTTTTTTTTTTTTCTATGTTATAAGAGTAAATATCCAACCATTCTTTGCAGTTCTTACAGCTTTACTGCATTCAAAATTTACTTTCTTCTCTGTAAAATATGTGTGTGTGTGTGTGTGTGTGTATGTGTGTATGCTGTGACTGAGAAGACCCGGCAAATAAAGTGAGTTCACAGCTGTTTCCTACACCAGTTTCGCATAACCATCCCCAGCCCATTCAAAAGTACCTTGGATCGTAGGGCGACCTGCTGTACTTGAGGAGACCTTTTGAATCAAGTACATCAACATCAAAATGAAAATCAAATGCAAATTGTAGCTGTGATACTTGTGCCGGTGGCACATAAAAAGCACCATCCGAATGTGACCGATGCCAGCCCTGCCTTGACTGGCTTCCGTGCTATTGGCACGTAAAAAGCACCAACTGATCATGGCCTTTGCCAGCCTCCAATTGCCCCTGTGCTGGTGGCACGTAAAAGCACCCACTACACTCATGGAGTGGTTTGTGTTAGGAAGGGTATCCAGCTATAGAAACTCTGCCAGATCAGACTGGAACCTGGTGCAGCCTACTGGTTAGCCAGTCCTCAGTCAAACCGTCCAACCCATGCCAGCATGGAAAGTAGATGTTAAACGATGATGATGATGATGATGATGATGATAATATATATATATATATATATATATATATATATATATACACATATACACACACACATGCATGTCTTTTACTGTTTACTTGTTCCAGTCATTCTGGGGGGTACCGTCTTGAAGGTTTTAGTCAGAGGTACCCCAGTACTAATTTGTTGAACTTGGTACTAATTTTATGGAGCTCTTTTGCTGAACTGGTTGTCAAGCAGTGGTAGGGAGACAAACACACACACACACACGTGGCAGGCTTCTTTCAGTTTCCATGGACCAAATCCATTCACAAGGCTCTGGTCAGTCCAGGATATAGAATACACTGCCTAGCACCGAATGCCCTTCATTAAATTATTAACGGCTGGAGCTATCTTCGATTTAGTATGAAATAAATAAACGTTATCAAATTATTGTAGACTTTGCTTTCTTAATGAACGGCTCCTTCTTATTAATTAATCTGTTTAATCTTTGATCGAGTAATTCTCGCTTCCAATCAAATGAGAGATATTTTCGCTGATGTGAGCAGAAGTTGCGATGAAACAAAATAACATATTAATAAAGGATCTCTCACTCTCTGATAACACAATTTTCAAGTTTAATGTGAACAAGTGGAATATATGAATTGACCTTCCTTCTCTTAAAATATACTTTCATACAAGCAGTGGCGTAGAATAGAGTAAATTATGCCCGGGGTAAGCTGCATTTCTGGTAATTCTGGATTTCTGGATTCTGGATAAGAGATTAGGTATCTGTTGTTGTTGTTGGCACTCCGTCGCTTACGACGACGAGGGTTCCAGTTGATCCGATCAACGGAACAGCCTGATCGTGAAATTAACGTGCAAGTGGCTGAGCACTCCACAGACACGTGTACCCTTAACGTAGTTCTCGGGGATATTCAGCGTGACACAGTGTGACAAGGCTGACCCTTTGAATTACAGGCACAACAGAAACAGGAAGTAAGAGTGAGAGAAAGTTGTGGTGAAAGAGTACAGCAGGGTTCGCCACCATTCCCTGCCTGGGCCTAGGGCCAACCAAAGGCTCATGAGTGGATTTGGTAGACAGAAAATGAAAGCCTATTATATGTCATCATCATTATCATCATTGTTTAATGTCTGCCTTCCATGCAGGCATGGGCTAAGTGGTTCGACAGAAACTGCCAAGGTAGAAGACTACTGTGTCTGTCTTGACATGGTATTTTATACCTGGATGCACTTCCTAACACCAACCAGCCTGCAGAGTGGACGGAGCGATTTTTACACGACACCAACACAGGTAAAATTAGTTTTGGCATGGTTTTTCTTTTTTTTTTTCACAGCTGGATGCCCTTCCAAATGCCAAGCACTACACAGTGTGGATTGGATGCTTTTCACATGGCGTCAGTATCGGCAGGGTCACCAAGTGATTTGCAAGGCAAGGAATTTTGTGAGAAGAGGTGGGCATTGGAGGAGGTGATCTTCTGTCGGATGATGAAAGGTTAGAGTGTTGACAGAGAGGTA
Organism: Octopus bimaculoides; assembly: GCF_046866305.1. Lineage (NCBI taxonomy): Eukaryota > Metazoa > Mollusca > Cephalopoda > Octopoda > Octopodidae > Octopus > Octopus bimaculoides. The sequence continues at coordinate 5,468,248 of NC_142946.1, forward strand.
GAAACAGGTGTCTTGCTATGAAGGAGGGACATGACCACCTGACAAGAGAGAGAGAGAGAGAGAAAAGGAGAGGGCGTGTTAGCTTTTTGAAGGCACACTGTAATTGTTGCCTTACAAGTGTTGCATAGAGATAAAGAGATAGCCCGCTTCTTGAAAGTTGCCCAATCTTTCGTTGTCAAAGTTCAAAACAAGCTCAAAACAGCTGACGGGAATCCAACATCAGCAGCTGAATGTAAAACACATGCATAATGTCCTAATGTCACCAGAGCACATAACTTTGTACAAAACGTCCAAGAAATAATTGATAAAATTCCCAGAAAGTCAACGAGAGGCACTGCAAATGACCCCAAGGTTTCAGAACGCACCACCAGAAGGGTTGTGCATGAGGAGATCCAGTACAAGTTTTATGTGATGTGGAAGGGGTCAGTTTATGTCAGATTGAGCTTAAAACAGAAAGGATTGTCTTGGTTATTTGATAACTTCTTACGAGTGGCAGTGTGGTAAGAAGCTTGCTTACTAACTACATGGTTCTGGGTTCAGTCCCACTGCATGGCACCTTGGGCAAGTGTCTTCTACTATAGCCTTGGGCCGACCAAAGCTTCGTGAGTGGATTTGGTAGACGGAAACTGAAAGAACCCCGTCGTATATATGTGTATATATATATATATATATATATATATATATATATGTATGTATGTGTGTGTATATGTTTGTGTGTCTGTGTCCCCCCACCATCGCTTGACAACCGATGTTGGTGTGTTTACGTCCCCGTAACTTAACAGTTCAGCAAAAAGAGGCCGATAGAATAAAGTACTAGGCTTACAAAGAATACGCCCTGGGGTCGATTTGCTTGACTAAAGGCGGTGCTCCAGCATGGCTGCAGTCAAATGACTGAAACAAGTTAAAGAATAAAAGAATATATATATATATATATATATATATATATATATATATACATACACACACATATATATATACAATGGGCTTCTTTCAGTTTCCATCTACCAAATCCATTCACAAGACTTTGATAGGCCCGAGGCTATAGAAGAAGACACTTGCCCAAGGTGCCACACAGTGGGACTGAACCCAGAACCATGTAGTTGGGAACGAAGCTTCTTATCCCACAACAACATCCATTCGTTTATTGTCTGATCAATATATTGCTGTTTAATGCCAGTTCAGTCTTGATCAAGAAACAGATGTTTGTGTGTGTAAGGGCTTCATTGTGTATTGTTTTTCCATGGCTGACAAGCCGTTTGTTTTAAAGATGGCATTTGTGTGAAACGAAGCATAACTTTGGCTGGCTTGCCAGCACTCAGGCTGGATATTATTACAACTCAGACAAGACAAGGCCTTGTAATACGGTCGCTAGAAACAGCAGCTAAAGCTGCCTCAGATCATACCCCGACCATCTTGAAAAATAAATAGAGTAAAGTGGGAAGAGAGAGAGAAAAATTGGGATAATGTAGTTCTGCATGCCATTGTGATGGTCATGGTTGGAAAATTTCGGATTAATATGTCTGCTCACTGAGGCTTGACCTGC
>NC_142946.1:5474790-5477290 GCF_046866305.1 Octopus bimaculoides
TGCGCACTTTGTCTTGATGAAGGTGGAATTCGAAGGTGACAAAGTTTAGATGAGGGAGTGTCACTCATACGGGGAGTGGGGGTAAAACTTACAAGGATATGAGAGAGGAGGAGGATATAGATTGAGAGGGAGAGAAAGAGAGGAAAAGACAGAGAGGGGGAAAGAACAGGAGGAGACTGCTAGGAGGGGGTAGAGGAAAGAGAGAAAGGAGGACGTTAATGGTTTAAAGAAAGAATGAAGCAATGAGATAATATGAGAGGGAGTTAAAAGAGGGAGAGAGAGAGAGTGAGGGAGGGGGTAAACAGTGATATAATAAGGTTAAATAAATATAAGAATTAAGAGAAGGGAGCGTGAATAATAAAGAGGAGGAGAGTGAGTGATAGAGGGAAAGACAGTGTGTGTGAGAGAGAGAGGGGGCGAGCGTGTGTGTGAGTGTGATTGGGAGTGAGTCGATTGAAAGAAGAAGAGGTAAATGTAATGAGAGGGTGAGTGTAAATTAAATAGAGATAAGGTAGATAAGGAGAGAGGGGGACTGATGAGAGAAATAGAAAGAAAGATAGCTGAGTTTAGATAAAGGAAGGAAGCAGACGACAAAAAGTCCGTCAGATAAAGGGTGAGAGATAAAGAGAAAGAAAGAGAGAGGGAGAGAGGGGGAGTAGCAATGGTTTATTGTAGATGGAATGGCAAAAAGACTGGGAGAGAGACAGTGAGAGGGTATGTTTGATTGATAGATTGATAGAGAAAGAGATAAATAGATGGTTAGATAGAGAGGGGGAGAGGGAGAATGAAAAAGAATTAAGTTTAAAAAGAGAGGAGGTATGTAAGAAGAGGGGAGGGGAGAGTTAAGTTAGGAAAGTAGGAGGAATGTGAAAGTAAGTTAGACAAAGAGAGAGAGAGGGGGAGGAAGGAAGAGGCAATGAGAGGGTGAGTCTGATAAAGAGAGGGATAATGAAAGAGAGAGATAATGAAAGGGTAGATAAAAAGAGAGAGACAATGAGGGTTAAGGAGATAAAGATAATGAGAGAGAGAGAGAGGTGAGAGGTTTAGATAAAGGGAAGAAAAGAGAATGGAAGGGTAAATATAAAGTTTTTTTTATTGTAAGTTTGTATAAAGAAAGAGAGAGAGAGGGGGATAGATGGAAAGAGAGGGAGACAATGAGAGGGAATGTTAGAGAGAGAAAGGGAGATAGGGAGAGAGAGAGTGTGTTAGATAGACAAAGAGAGTGAGTGGGTGAGAGAGAAAAAGAGGATGAGAGAGTAGAGAGAGAGGGCGAGAGAAGCAAGAAAGAGTGATTTGAATAAAGGGAAAGAAAGAGATAGACATTGAGAGTGAGAGGGAGGGGAGCGGGAAGAATGAGATTGATAGACAGATAGACAGAGGCGGAGGGGAGGGGGGGGGGGGGTAGAAAGCGAGAGACAAAGACAAAGAGAGAAAGAAAGAAAGAAAACGAAATACAATGAAATCATTATTCGGGTATTGAGTAATATATTGATCACTTAAGTTTGCATGAGGTGTCACCTTTTCTGTGGGGTGGCAATGGCGGTAGCAGTCATGGTGGTGGTGGTGGTGGTGGTGGTTACAAAATGAGGTCAGTTGATTAGCTGATTGGTACGACAGACGGATGGATGCATCCAGGCATTGCATGGCTGGAGAGAAGTCCAAGCTGATGTCATATCAATGATATTAATATTTCTCATCTTACAGGTTTGGTGACGCAAACAGGAAAAACAGAACACAAAACATTCCTGATGTGGAACCGTGTGTTGAAACAAATATTGTTGTATTTCAGGATGGTCATTTTTTAATTTTTTATTTTTTTTGTGCCAAATAAACACACACACACTACATATTCTTTTTTTTTCTTCTCTTTCTTCTTCACTCGTTTATGAATGTTCTTATTTTATTATTTAAACTTCTGTCCAGTGTCTGGGAATTCTTTCGTCACACATCTGTGACCTCTTCAGTAATACTTTTCGCTTGTATGTGTGTTCTTGTTCCACTTATTCCATTCTGTATCAGAATGGAGCAAGCGGATCAAGAACATACATGGAAACGAAAAGTGTCGCTGAAGAGGTCACGGAATTTTCCAGGAAGTACACCCTTCCACAGAACTTTTCAGGAAGCATTTCCTCCCCTTCCTTCTCCTCCTCGGAACTTTCCAGGAATAATACCTCCCCTCCTCAGAACTTTCTGGAAAGTACTTCTTCCCTTCAGAACTTTTCGGGAAGTACCTCCTAGTCCTCCCCTTCATCCCCTTCTTTGGAACTTTCCAGGAAATGCCTTCCCTTCGTCAGATCTTTCTAGGAAGTGCCTCTCCACAACTTTCACTCTTTCTTCCTGTTTCTATTGTACCTGTATTTCAAAGGGTCAGCCTTGTCACACTCTGTGTCACGCTGAATCTCCCCGAGAACTACGTTAAGGTTAAACGTGTCTGTGGAATGCTCAGCCAGTTGCACATTAACAAATGAGCTGCGACGTCACTGGTGCCAAGCTGTATCGG
>NC_142946.1:5482290-5487304 GCF_046866305.1 Octopus bimaculoides
TGGCTGGACTGTTCATGGCTGGACTGTTCATGGCTGGACTGTTCATGGCTGGACTGTTCATGGCTGGACTGTTCATGGCTGGACTGTTCATGGCTGGACTGTTCATGGCTGGACTGTTCATGGCTGGACTGTTCATGGCTGGACTGTTCATGGCTGGACTGTTCATGGCTGGGCTGTTCATGGCTGGACTGTTCATGGCTGGACTGTTCATGGCTGGACTGTTCATGGCTGGACTGTTCATGGCTGGACTGTTCATGGCTGGGCTGTTCATGGCTGGACTGTTCATGGCTGGGCTGTTCATGGCTGGACTGTTCATGGCTGGACTGTTCATGGCTGGACTGTTCATGGCTGGACTGTTCATGGCTGGACTGTTCATGGCTGGACTGTTCATGGCTGGACTGTTCATGGCTGGACTGTTCATGGCTGGACTGTTCATGGCTGGGCTGTTCATGGCTGGACTGTTCATGGCTGGGCTGTTCATGGCTGGACTGTTCATGGCTGGACTGTTCATGGCTGGACTGTTCATGGCTGGACTGTTCATGGCTGGACTGTTCATGGCTGGGCTGTTCATGGCTGGGCTGTTCATGGCTGGACTGTTCATGGCTGGACTGTTCATGGCTGGACTTTTCATGGCTGGGCTGTTCATGACTGGGCTGTTCATGGCTGGACTGTTCATGGCTGGACTGTTCATGGCTGGACTGTTCATGGCTGGGCTGTTCATGGCTGGACTGTTCATGGCTGGACTGTTCATGGCTGGACTGTTCATGGCTGGACTGTTCATGGCTGGACTGTTCATGGCTGGACTGTTCATGGCTGGACTGTTCATGGCTGGACTGTTCATGGCTGGACTGTTCATGGCTGGACTGTTCATGGCTGGACTGTTCATGGCTGGACTGTTCATGGCTGGACTGTTCATGGCTGGACTGTTCATGGCTGGACTGTTCATGGCTGGACTGTTCATGGCTGGACTGTTCATGGCTGGACTGTTCATGGCTGGACTGTTCATGGCTGGGCTGTTCATGGCTGGACTGTTCATGGCTGGGCTGTTCATGGCTGGACTGTTCATGGCTGGACTGTTCATGGCTGGACTGTTCATGGCTGGACTGTTCATGGCTGGACTGTTCATGGCTGGACTGTTCATGACTGGACTGTTCATGGCTGGACTGTTCATGGCTGGACTGTTCATGGCTGGACTGTTCATGGCTGGGCTGTTCATGGCTGACTGTTCATGGCTGGGCTGTTCATGGCTGGGCTGTTCATGGCTGGGCTGTTCATGGCTGGACTGTTCATGGCTGGACTGTTCATGGCTGGACTGTTCATGGCTGGACTGTTCATGGCTGGACTGTTCATGGCTGGACTGTTCATGGCTGGACTGTTCATGGCTGGACTGTTCATGGCTGGACTGTTCATGGCTGGGCTGTTCATGGCTGGGCTGTTCATGGCTGGACTGTTCATGGCTGGACTGTTCATGGCTGGACTGTTCATGGCTGGACTGTTCATGGCTGGACTGTTCATGGCTGGACTGTTCATGGCTGGACTGTTCATGGCTGGACTGTTCATGGCTGGACTGTTCATGGCTGGACTGTTCATGGCTGGACTGTTCATGGCTGGACTGTTCATGGCTGGACTGTTCATGGCTGGACTGTTCATGGCTGGACTGTTCATGGCTGGACTGTTCATGGCTGGACTGTTCATGGCTGGACTGTTCATGGCTGGACTGTTCATGGCTGGACTGTTCATGGCTGGGCTGTTCATGGCTGGACTGTTCATGGCTGGGCTGTTCATGGCTGGACTGTTCATGGCTGGACTGTTCATGGCTGGACTGTTCATGGCTGGACTTTTCATGGCTGGACTGTTCATGGCTGGACTGTTCATGGCTGGACTGTTCATGGCTGGACTGTTCATGGCTGGACTGTTCATGGCTGGACTGTTCATGGCTGGACTGTTCATGGCTGGACTGTTCATGGCTGGGCTGTTCATGGCTGGACTGTTCATGGCTGGACTGTTCATGGCTGGACTGTTCATGGCTGGGCTGTTCATGGCTGGGCTGTTCATGGCTGGACTGTTCATGGCTGGACTGTTCATGGCTGGACTGTTCATGGCTGGGCTGTTCATGGCTGGGCTGTTCATGGCTGGACTGTTCATGGCTGGACTGTTCATGGCTGGACTGTTCATGGCTGGGACTGTTCATGGCTGGCTGTTCATGGCTGGGCTGTTCATGGCTGGGCTGTTCATGGCTGGACTGTTCATGGCTGGACTGTTCATGGCTGGACTTTTCATGGCTGGGCTGTTCATGGCTGGGCTGTTCATGGCTGGACTGTTCATGGCTGGACTGTTCATGGCTGGACTGTTCATGGCTGGGCTGTTCATGGCTGGGCTGTTCATGGCTGGACTGTTCATGGCTGGACTGTTCATGGCTGGACTGTTCATGGCTGGGCTGTTCATGGCTGGGCTGTTCATGGCTGGACTGTTCATGGCTGGGCTGTTCATGGCTGGACTGTTCATGGCTGGACTGTTCATGGCTGGGCTGTTCATGGCTGGACTGTTCATGGCTGGGCTGTTCATGGCTGGACTGTTCATGGCTGGACTGTTCATGGCTGGGCTGTTCATGGCTGGACTGTTCATGGCTGGGCTGTTCATGGCTGGACTGTTCATGGCTGGGCTGTTCATGGCTGGACTGTTCATGGCTGGACTGTTCATGGCTGGGCTGTTCATGGCTGGACTGTTCATGGCTGGGCTGTTCATGGCTGGACTGTTCATGGCTGGACTGTTCATGGCTGGACTGTTCATGGCTGGACTGTTCATGGCTGGGCTGTTCATGGCTGGACTGTTCATGGCTGGACTGTTCATGGCTGGACTGTTCATGGCTGGACTGTTCATGGCTGGGCTGTTCATGGCTGGACTGTTCATGGCTGGGCTGTTCATGGCTGGACTGTTCATGGCTGGACTGTTCATGGCTGGACTGTTCATGGCTGGACTGTTCATGGCTGGACTGTTCATGGCTGGACTGTTCATGGCTGGACTGTTCATGGCTGGACTGTTCATGGCTGGGCTGTTCATGCTGGACTGTTCATGGCTGGACTGTTCATGGCTGGACTGTTCATGGCTGGACTGTTCATGGCTGGACTGTTCATGGCTGGACTGTTCATGGCTGGACTGTTCATGGCTGGACTGTTCATGGCTGGACTGTTCATGGCTGGACTGTTCATGGCTGGACTGTTCATGGCTGGACTGTTCATGGCTGGACTGTTCATGGCTGGACTGTTCATGGCTGGACTGTTCATGGCTGGACTGTTCATGGCTGGACTGTTCATGGCTGGACTGTTCATGGCTGGACTGTTCATGGCTGGACTGTTCATGGCTGGACTGTTCATGGCTGGACTGTTCATGGCTGGACTGTTCATGGCTGGACTGTTCATGGCTGGACTGTTCATGGCTGGACTGTTCATGGCTGGACTGTTCATGGCTGGACTGTTCATGGCTGGACTGTTCATGGCTGGACTGTTCATGGCTGGACTGTTCATGGCTGGACTGTTCATGGCTGGACTGTTCATGGCTGGACTGTTCATGGCTGGACTGTTCATGGCTGGACTGTTCATGGCTGGACTGTTCATGGCTGGACTGTTCATGGCTGGACTGTTCATGGCTGGACTGTTCATGGCTGGACTGTTCATGGCTGGACTGTTCATGGCTGGGCTGTTCATGGCTGGACTGTTCATGGCTGGACTGTTCATGGCTGGACTGTTCATGGCTGGACTGTTCATGGCTGGACTGTTCATGGCTGGACTGTTCATGGCTGGACTGTTCATGGCTGGACTGTTCATGGCTGGACTGTTCATGGCTGGACTGTTCATGGCTGGGCTGTTCATGGCTGGACTGTTCATGGCTGGACTGTTCATGGCTGGACTGTTCATGGCTGGACTGTTCATGGCTGGACTGTTCATGGCTGGACTGTTCATGGCTGGACTGTTCATGGCTGGACTGTTCATGGCTGGACTGTTCATGGCTGGACTGTTCATGGCTGGACTGTTCATGGCTGGACTGTTCATGGCTGGACTGTTCATGGCTGGACTGTTCATGGCTGGACTGTTCATGGCTGGACTGTTCATGGCTGGACTGTTCATGGCTGGACTGTTCATGGCTGGACTGTTCATGGCTGGACTGTTCATGGCTGGACTGTTCATGGCTGGACTGTTCATGGCTGGACTGTTCATGGCTGGACTGTTCATGGCTGGACTGTTCATGGCTGGACTGTTCATGGCTGGACTGTTCATGGCTGGACTGTTCATGGCTGGACTGTTCATGGCTGGGCTGTTCATGGCTGGACTGTTCATGGCTGGACTGTTCATGGCTGGACTGTTCATGGCTGGACTGTTCATGGCTGGACTGTTCATGGCTGGACTGTTCATGGCTGGACTGTTCATGGCTGGACTGTTCATGGCTGGACTGTTCATGGCTGGACTGTTCATGGCTGGACTGTTCATGGCTGGACTGTTCATGGCTGGACTGTTCATGGCTGGACTGTTCATGGCTGGACTGTTCATGGCTGGACTGTTCATGGCTGGACTGTTCATGGCTGGACTGTTCATGGCTGGACTGTTCATGGCTGGACTGTTCATGGCTGGACTGTTCATGGCTGGACTGTTCATGGCTGGACTGTTCATGGCTGGACTGTTCATGGCTGGACTGTTCATGGCTGGACTGTTCATGGCTGGACTGTTCATGGCTGGACTGTTCATGGCTGGACTGTTCATGGCTGGACTGTTCATGGCTGGACTGTTCATGGCTGGACTGTTCATGGCTGGACTGTTCATGGCTGGACTGTTCATGGCTGGACTGTTCATGGCTGGACTGTTCATGGCTGGACTGTTCATGGCTGGACTGTTCATGGCTGGACTGTTCATGGCTGGACTGTTCATGGCTGGACTGTTCATGGCTGGACTGTTCATGGCTGGACTGTTCATGGCTGGACTGTTCATGGCTGGACTGTTCATGGCTGACTGTTCATGGCTGG